>NW_026943822.1:14631268-14931268 GCF_035594765.1 Anolis carolinensis | reverse complement strand
GAAAATCTGACAGATCCCTCTGTGATAAAGGCTGAAGAAAAAAGGTAAGCAGGGCAAAGTCCCCCCTTTTTCTCTATTTTGCATGACAAACAGGACACAAATGATGGTTTAGCCTATCCATGTATTAGACAACAAGTTTCTGATGTTGTTGGCTAACCACCCCTATATCAAAAATATTGTGACACTCCTAAACTGAGAACCATCAAACTGTACAAGCAACAAACGATGCATGTGTGGCTTTCGGCATTTTAAATTGTATTCTTTGTTTTCAAGGTCAAGTGATATGGTATTTGGTCCAGCAAATCTAGGAGAGGATGCAATCAAGAACTTCAGAGCTAAGCACCACTGCAATTCGTGCTGCAGGAAACTGAAGCTCCCGGGTAATAATGGTTCTCATTTACAAGAGAGAATTTCTGTTTTAGCTTCCCCTTGTGATACAATAGAAACTCCAGAAGGTTTCTCTAGGCTTAAAAAAGACATCGGCATCTCCTTTTCACCAGGCTTAAGGAAAGGCATTGTGTGTCCTGTTTTATGTGCAGTTAGCGGTTGAATATCTATCAGCATTCTTTAAGATTGTCTGGCTTTATGCATAAATCTGAGGAACAGAGAATATACATTAACACCGTGGCAGGGGGACTTCTTCCAGCACAGCAACTATAGGCAATCCAATACATCATTTGTGTCAAACTCAAGGCCATCGGGTTGAATCCGGCCTTCATGTTATTTTATGTGGTCCTCCAGAAGCTTGGCGACAACCCCTGCATTTTTCAGACTGGGCTCAGATCTGATTCACCCTCTAGTCCATGATGATTACACTAGCAATTGGTTCAAGCTTAACTCTTTAAAAGCCTCTT
This sequence comes from Anolis carolinensis, assembly GCF_035594765.1. NCBI lineage: Eukaryota > Metazoa > Chordata > Lepidosauria > Squamata > Anolidae > Anolis > Anolis carolinensis. The sequence continues at coordinate 14,930,414 of NW_026943822.1, read as the reverse complement.
CTATTGTATATTATTATTATTATTATTATTATTATTATTATTATTATTATTATTATTATTATTATTATTTATTCTAAATTGGCCTTTCTTCATCTCTCTCATCTCATCTGGGTTATGATATGGTACTGAAATCTGTTTAAACAGAGACTGCATTCTCGCTCATATGTTTCTTGTTCCCCAAGCGCCCTGAGTAAACACTATGCTGGGCCTCCATGAAGCAAATTATCTTAAGAACTTGACTGTGGCCAAATACTGCTGCCTATTCTCCAAGGCAAGGTGCAATGTGTTCCTATCTGAAGTGTTTTGAGATAGATTTGCGGAAGTCTCGCAGAATGCAAGACTTTGTCCATGTAATAACCAGGATGTTGAATGTTTGTATCACATCTTACTGTCCTACTGTTTTTACAAGCAAGCTTGGCTACATATTATTGACCTACTACTGAGCAGCCTACTTGGTAGATCAGCCCAATTCCATGTAAAGTTTTTACTAAGTGACAATTTCCCCTAGGCTGTGACCTTGGCTGTTGCCAAGTTTCTCTCTGAGGTAGCCAAGATAAACTTGCCTTGCGTATGTTTGCAGTGTTTTTACCCTTGTTCATATGCATCTAGCATTTGCTTTTAAGTGGTCTTATCCGTTTATGAGTGGTTGTCAAAACCAAAAGCAGATTCCCATTCTGACAATATAATTTGCAATGGAGACTTTATGGACTGAGAATTGCTTAGAGTTGCTGTGCTGGAAGGAGTCCTGCGCACATTCACTGCTAGTGTATTCATGTATATTTCTTGTCTACCCGCATCCCTTTCTGGGTGTCATGGGTGTTTGTTTTGTTTGTTTGTTTGTTTGTAGATTTGAAGAGGAATGACTACACCCCTGATAAAATCTTGCTGCCTCAAGACGACTCTCCAGAACTGACCATTCAGCCTGGGAGCTGCACCAAAGAATTGGACAGTTCCAGCCATTTGATGCTGTGATGATACACACCGCTCTCGGGCTTTAACTCAATGTTTGCCGAAGCCACAGGGTTCTCTCCATTTTCTCTGTCGTGCAAACTGGCAAAATGTTTCATCAAAACAAAACAAAATGGAGACAGGAATAAGGACCGCAGGGTTTAGATGCCTCCGGTGCCGTCAAGTGACCCATAGCGGAATGTGGAAATCGCTTGGGGAGGAGTAGCTGACAGTGAGTGATTCCTCCCCTTTTAAGGATTGAATGGAATTAAGTATTTATGAAATGGCTTTTTTTAAAAGAAGCATTTTAGCAGAAGGAATACCTTTTACCTTTTATCTTGGTCCATGGAGGGGGTTTCTCCCCCTTCCTTCTCCTGTAGTGCAATATGCCCTAACTGAATGATGTGTTTTTGGTCTTGATGGTTTTTAAGGCAGATTATGTTGGGCTTTTTGGCAGCTGGTTTCTGTCATCTGGCTAGAGAAATGGGAACGAGGCCCCCTCTCAGTCCCAGAGATACCGAAGGATTCTCTCCTCAGGGTGTTGCAGATAATGTGCTTTCGGCTTAGCGCCGTGTTTGTTTTTTATGTGGCTCCGTGGAACTCTCTTGCTCCATAAGATCTTTCGTGCCAGTAGGGAGCAGGAAACTATTTGGTCCCGATCAAGAAGGAGTGACGGCTTGTCTCCTGCATCAGGATTCACCCTCCGACACGTGGAACCCGTTACCGTGGGATGGATTGTGCATCACAAACCCCCTCCCTTTAAAAAGAAAACACCATACATTTCAACTTTATTAAGTCATGTCAACCAGAGTAATAAAACCACACAGGTTGGGAGACAGAGGGCCGGTCTCTTCAGAGCAAAATAGCACAGAAGCTGGTTTCAGAAGAAGTTGCCTTGCAAAAACAATACAGGGGTTTGGAAAGTGCTATTTCTCTTTTTGCGCAGTGGCTGCTTCGGAAGTGTTGCCTTCCAAAGATCTCCTAAAAACCAGTATATGAATGCCGAATGTACGTGTGAACATTTTAGGGCCCTTTTAGGTGTTATTACCCCAGCAGTATGGAGGCCATTATGTATGGTCAGGTAAGAAGCACCAGGTTACATGGGATGAGCCTTTGCACAGGTTCCTTGCTAGGCCAGCATTGCCTCAGTTTCCATTGGGACCAATGATGGCTTAATTGGGAGCTGAAGTGCGGACTGCTCCCTCGTGACCAGTGCCTTCTAACACCCTTTTCACTACTGTTAGGGACTGTAACATCAGAAGGGGACCCTTAGTTGTATTTACTATTGTGCGAAAACACCTTTAATGTTATATGTGGAACTTATTTAAAAGAATATAAAATAAGAGTTGGATTTACATTATGTAACGTACGGGAGATTGCAATGCAACTTTATGCCAATAACATGTAAGTTACCTGTCCCAAATATGTTGGAATATTCAACGAGATGAACCTGTCATCCAACCGAAGATTCATGCTGCAACTTTTTTTTGTTACATAGGTACGAATTGTCATTTTAAAATGGAAAGGCACCGTAAATGCCCGGTAATTCTTTTTTTAAAAAATCCGTAGTGTATCTTATAGATACAGACATTAAGGCACGAACACAGTAGCTGTTTAAATGGTGGTTTATTGTCGCTGGGGGGGAATGAAAAGTATAGTGTATTTAAGATATTAAAGTGTATACATTTTGTATATCAAGTCTTTAAACAATCCCAAATAAATTTATTCTTGTTTAGACTGCTGAGCCCCTTCCTGACTTGATTTGATTTGGTCTAAGATGAAACAAAGAAAGGCAGTGTGGTCTAGTGGTTTGAGCATTGGACTGCAACTCTGAAGGACAGTGATAGGTTTGCCCTGGAATCAGAAATAACTAGAAGGCACCCAACAACAAAAAGAGATGAAGAGGACAGCTAAAGATCACAATATCTGCTCTTAACTATGGCTCTGCAAGAAGGGCATCCATGCAAGTACATGCTTACTGAATTGATGGAAATTGTGGGACGATTCTCAATGTACAACATTATTTGGTCATATCCAATCGTTGCGAACTAGGCATACTCAAAAATAGTCCACTACTACAACCACTCATCTTGGCAGCCTTCAGGTCAGCAATCCAACCTTCAAGTCGCAAGGCTTTAACTCACTCCGCCACCGAGGGCTGAAACGAGACGACTAATGTGAGGTTATCATACTGTGCACATTTTATAAGAGGATGTGATTGTTGGAAAAGAAGATAATATTTGGTAAAGTGGACAGTGCTAGAGAGAGACTCCATTACAGAGTCTATAACAAGACATGAGTTGGCAGGACTTGAGTAGAACTCCTGATGGCCAGGGCTCTTGTTTACAAAATTCCAGCAAACGTGACAAAGGAGACATTCACAAGACTTACATTAACTTGCTACATAAATTTATATTACATTACTGCAGTAAATAGTTAACCGGAATTTGTGTGTGTTATGTCACCTGTCGATTTATAGCGAACCCATGAATTTCACAGGCAAGAAATCCTCCAAAATTGTTTTCGTCAGATCCTTCCTCTCTCATATATCCTACAGTGCCTGGTATTCATTGCCAGTCTCCCATTCACGCATTAACTAGTCAGTGATGACTCTATTGAACTTCCAAGATCAGACGGATTTATAGCTGAAAATATCCACCTATAGTTTCACTGTTTCTTCTTCCTCCCTTGTCCCGATTTCGAGCTTAACCTCTTCATCTGGACACCCTCATTTGTCTGTAGTAGGTCTTCTTGAAGCTTGGGAGTCGGTAGACTTGGTGCCGTTGAAGCATGAGACATCCCTGAAGTGTGACTAAGTGGAACTTCCTCCAAAGGGGTTTGGGTTCTGGAATGGCTCGGCCTTCCATCTTGTTCAGAGAAATTGCCTAGCAACAAGGTAGAGTGCATTTATGATGCCGGATGAATCCATGGCGGAGCCCCATGGTGAGTCATAAGAGACAAGCCCGTACATTCGGGGCCTTCTGTGTGTAAGATGACACAATGCAATTTCACGAAAAAGCAGGGACATCCAGCCTCAAAATGAAGAAGAGGTGGTAAATCGGCTCCCTTTCAAACTCCAGCAAGAGAACCATTTTGATTCCTTGCACACCGGCTAATGGCTTCCAAGTCAACAAAGATGCCAGATGACTTCAACATATATTATCTTCTGTGAGTTTTTGTTTTAATTTCGTATCTGTAGGCTGAAAGGAGGTAAAGGGTAGTGATGGGGGGCATTCCTTGCATTTTTTTTGTAAATTTCCACTTGATGGAGCTGGACAGGCCGCAGGGAGAACCCCTGAGGTATGGCTTAGCATGTGCCCCACTCTTCTGACACTCAAAAATATTGTTCTTGTATAGCTAAAATACTGTTTTTAAAAAGCAACATTGGTAACTGACTTTAGGAAGACAGTGTATAAAAATTGGAGCAATTACGTTATAATTAAACCACAATGCTGTGATTCAATATTGGTACAAGAAGCATACTGACACTGTTCTCTCAGACATAAGAATGACATAAGGAATTGTATTTGCTCTCTCTTGTAGATTCCCTTAAGTTGTGTTCAAATACCAAGCAAAGTGCTGGGGTTCTTTCAGAGGAGTGCAGAATCTATATATATAAAAGGATACAAAAATTTCGGCCTAGGACTAAACAACAAAACTACACATCCCAGAAACACTAAAATTGGCAGCACAACCCCTCATCCATGCCTCTAGGTTCATACAACAACAAAAAAAGAAAAAGTCCTAATTAGAGAGGAATAATTGTTTTTATCCATTTGCTGCCAGTTAGACGGCTAAGCTCCGCCCACTTCATCTCCTAGTGGGTATATAAAACAGCATTTTGTCACATAAAGGTTTTGTTCATAGTGGGAGGAGGGGGATCCTTACATGTTTGACGTCATTTGGCCTTTGGTAATGCAGCAAGGGTGTCCTGCCCTTGGAGACATCAGAGGAGCCTATGGATGAATCCAGAGACGAGACAAACCCGCAGTACCAAGGACTCACTGGCCTCCGAAACCTGGGGAATACCTGTTACATGAATGCGGTGATACAGTGCCTCTCCAGCGTATCCCCACTGGTTGAATATTTCCTCTCTGGGAAATACACAGCAGCACTGGACAAGTAAGTAGACGTTTGTATGTTTTGAAGGACTTAGGGCTATATAGGTAGGCAAATGGGGTAGTCTAGCAATTCCCATCACTTCTCACCATTGGCTGTACTAGCTAGAGCTGTCGGGAGTTGCAGTCCAAAAACATGTTTCCTAGTTTTCTTTTACAGCTAAGATATTTTAATCATACGCTTTAAACGTACAATGTATAGGAGAAGAAAAAAGAAACACAGCTTCGAAAAAGTCAATAATAATAATATAAAGATAAGAGACTTTTCCACCAGAATGGCTTTGGACTTTGTGCAGTCCAGGTTCAGTTCAGGAGCCCTGAGAAGCGGAGCAAATGCATTGGGATCATGGGTTGTAGAACAAGTGCTACTAATGGTGCTACTCCATGTTCCTGTGCAGTCTCTCAAAATGGTGTCACGAAGTGTTGATAAGAGGATCTGTAGAAGAGAGTAATTTGGGGATATAATGTAGTTCTGGGTTGCTGGCGGGAAGATATTCTTGCTTTGTCACACATTTGAAGGGCCTTCTATGTGGTTGGAGTAAAACTGCCCAAAATTTGGTGGTTGGGGGCTTTTGGTCAAATACAGTAGAGTCTCACTTATCCAACATAAACAGGCCGGCAGAACGTTGGATAAGCAAATATGTTGGATAATAAGGAGGGATTAAGGAAAAGCCTATTACACATCAAATTAGGTTATGATTTTACAAATTAAGCACCAAAACATCATGTTTAACAACAAATTTGACAGAAAACGTAGTTCAATACGCAGTAATGCTACGTAGTAATTACTGTATTTATGAATTTAGCACCAAAGTATCATGATGTATTGAAAACATTGACTACAAAAATGCGTTGGATAAGCAAGTGTTGGATAAGTGAGACTATACTGTAATAGGTGGCTTCATGGTTCCCAAAAATTGAGTCCAAGGACCCATAAGCCATTTCGTGGCAACTCTTGTTCTAGACCAGGGGTCCCCAAACTTTTTAAGCCGAGGGCCGGTCCACAATCCTTCAGACTGTTGAGGGGCTGGATTATCATTTGAAAAAAATGCAAACAAATTCTGATGCACACTGCATTTGTCTTATTTGTAGTGCAAAAACAACAATGAAAGAACAATACAATATTTAAAAATAAAAACAATTTTAACCAACATAAATTTATCAGAATTTCAATGGGAAGTGTGGTCCTGCTTCTAGTCAAATTAATTAGGGTTGTTGTTGTTGTTGTTGTTGTTGTTGTTGTTGTGTGCCTTCAAGTCATTTCAGACTTTGGGTGAGCCCAAGTCTAAAATGTATTTATTTATTTATTATTTACTGCATTTATTTACTACATTTGTATCACACCCTTCTCACCCCAAAGGGGACTCAGTGGCTTACAAATTATATGTACATACAATATATTATATTATTAGCATAGCACAATATTACCATTATATATTACTATATTGAACTATACCACTATACTGTAATATTATTAGTAATATTATATGTAATATAGAATATATAATTAATATTATTATGATATGGTATTATTATTAGTGTTATATTGTATTACATTATAATATTATTATCAATATTATATGTATATACAATATATTATATTATAAAACTGAGGGCGGGGGCCAGGTAAATGACCTCGGAGGGCCGCATCCGGCCCCCGGGCCTTAGTTTGGGGACCCCTGTTCTAGACCAATGATGGGCAACCTTTTGCACTTGGTGTGTCAAAATTCACCAAAAAACCTAGCATGACTTGGGTAGTGTGTCACTTTGAGAAAAAACCCCCATAATTTCACAATATGTATAGTTTAAATAACAAAAATGTATAATTGTAATATATAACTGTATTTAATAAATCAAAAACTATTTACTACCATTATTTCCATGTACAACAATCTATGGTACCTCTTGCAGTTTCCACGGTGATGTCTCTCTATTCTAGTTTCAATGTAGTCATGAATAAAGAATAATTTAATAATAATATAATGGTAATAATATGATAATATACTACAATAATAATAGAATGATATAATATATATATAAATGTAATGTGCATAATTCCCATGGAGTAAACAACAAAACCACTGGACCAAATCACACCAAATTTGGCCACAAAAGACATAGTCATCCAATCAATCTGCATGTGGCAGCGTGTCAGCAAAAATGGCTAGGCGTGTCAGTGCTGACACGCGTGTCATAGGTTGGCCATCACTGGTCTAGACCAAAGAATCTTGCATTGTTCCAATGTACTCAATGCCTTGGACCATTTTTTTCTCCTTGACTCAGGGACAATGGAGAGATTGCAACGGCTTTTGCTTACTTGATGAATGACATGTGGCTCGGGGACTTTGACTGTGTGTCCCCAGAAGTGTTCAGACTGGTAATTGGCGAGCGGTACCCGGCTTTCATCAAGAAAACCCAACAGGATGCGCAAGAGTTCCTGATTCATGTGTTGAATGAGCTGCATGAAGCACTGAAGAAGGTGAGGTTCATGCCCAAGATGCCCAAGAGGAGAACAAAAACGATCCTGAATTGTTATTCAGCCAAACTGGAAGCTCCAACTTTTATACTCAACTAATTCAAAACTTTGGAAAATAATTTAGCCCCAGCTTCTTGAAACAGTAAATAAAGGTCTGTTGATATTATTAGTGATGCCATACCTCTCTCTCTTTGTAGACAAGTAAGAAAAGGAACCAAGGGACCTCATCTTCCACCTGGGACTCCAGGGCGAGTTATGTCAGTGAGTCCTCCATCATCACCCGGCTTTTTGAAGGTCACCTCAGCTATGACATCATGTGTTTGGAGTGTCAAAACACCACTTATAAAAATGAGATTTTCACCGTGTTATCGCTTCCCATCCCGTATGAAACCGAATGCTCGCTAGAGGTAGGGGTCACATCAAAATCCATAATGATGGCCTACAAATTTGTCCTCATCATACTTGGGGCCAGCTTATACATGAATAAATACAGTAGTCTTAAAAATGTAGTAGTACAGCTCTGAAATTTCTTCATCTAAGATTGATATAAAAATGATATTCTGTAATTAGGATTTAAGAACAAATTTCACCTCTTTTTTGCCTTGTAATTCTTAAAATGGGTAGTTTTTGTCATGATGCAGGGCTAACTTCAGCCAAACTTGCTATTTCCATTGCTTGCAATTAACCCTGTTGTTCAGGCAGTTATATGAAAAGATGTAATGAGCTATACAAAACACAATAATGGTTCGAAACATAAGTAGTACACAATATGTATATTGGAGCATCATATACATATTACATTCACAGAATCAATGCTCAGTCCTTTGGTATATAACCCAAAAGTATTATAAATCAAACAAAATGATAAAAGTCTCTGCAGTCCTAAAAGGATTAGATTGGCTTAAAGGCAAACCGATTCAGAGTCTCTGCAGTTCTGGAAGGATTCCTCAGGACTCCACAGGTTTTGAAACAATAGTAAAGCTTTACTCTGTTTGTTTGATTTATAATACTGAGTTAGATACTTTTGGGTTATATACCAAAGGACTGAGCATTGATTCTGTGAATGTAATATGTATATGATGCTCCAATATACATATTGTGTACTACTTACGTTTTGAACCATTATTGTGTTTTGTATAGCTCATTACATTGTTTAGAATAGACATCTATGTTTATCCAATAGTTATATGAAAGGATCAGGAACAGCTTTTCATGTGCTATACTGTAAATTCTTACTTTTAGAGTCACAATAACCTTGCAAATGTCTGATAATCTTGATGACGTGTACATGACTTGGCATCCTTTTACACTAGACAGCTAAAATAGTATGATTCCATTTTAATCTCCATGGGAATATCCTATAGAATTTTGTGATTTGCATCCTAGTTATGGGGAATTCACAGCCAATTGGGCTTTAGTGCTTCATTCCGTAGGATGTTGCCATGGCAGTTGAAGTGGAATCATAGTGCCATAATGATGTAGTGCGGAAGGGTTCCTCCTTCCACAGAAAAAAATATAAAAATTAGATTATCTAATGAGTCCTAAGACTGTATAATAAAAATGATCCTTTTGATGCCTTCCCTGCTTTATAACAACTCTGGTGAACTGCAGGAAATTAGTTTAGCAGGTCACAAATTACGCTAATTGCCAACTCTTTTTTCAAAAACCTCTGCCCAGGAATGTCTTGAATGCTTCTTTCAACAAGACATGCTGACATGGAACAACCAGATTAACTGTTCCTGCTGTGGGACAAAGACAGACGCCGCGGTCAAAGCCAGCATCGCTAAGGCACCCAAGGTGGTTGTTTTCCACCTGAAGAGGTACACCGTTAATTTAAGAAAATTATTTTTAAAAGGTATTTCTAACAAGAGTTAGAGGCTGGATGGCCATCTGTTAGGGGGGCTTTGATGGTGCTTTTCCTGCATGGAAGGGGGCTGGACTGGATGGCCCCTGGGGTCTCTTGGGTTAGGGTTAGTATCATCCAAACTGCTCATCAATAAGTTGTTTGCATGTCAAAGTCCGGTGTTTTCCTTCTTGCCTTACAAACCCATATATTCACAACGTAAGACTGCCTGCAAATAAGTACAGTAGAGTCTCGCTTATCCAACATAAACAGGCCGGCAGAATGTTGGATAAGCGAATATGTTGGATAAATAAGGAGAGATTAAGGAAAAGCCTATTAAACATCAAATTAGGTTACAATTTTACAAATTAAGCACCAAAACATCATGTTATACAACAAATTTGAGAGAAAAAGTAGTTCAATAGACAGTAATGCTATATAGTAATTACAGTTTTTACGAATTTAGCACCAAAATTATTAGGTTCCTTTCATCGGGGTATTTTAATCTAATGATTTTATCTTATATTGCTGATATAGTCCCTCCCCCCACCTTTGAAGTTGACGGATTTGCATTGGTGGTTGTTTGATATTATTACTGTTGTATAAACCTTTGTTTTAACTTCTGTTTTATCATCTTCTTGTGTTTTAAACTGTGTATATTGTTTAATGTATTTGCGCTGTTACTTTTGTAACGTTGTGAGCCGCCCCGAGTCCCCATGGGGAGATGATGGCGGGGTATAAATAAAGTTTTATTATTATTATTATTAAAATATCACAATGTATTGAAAACATTGACTTCAAAAATGCGTTGGATAATCCAGAACGCAGGATAAGTGAGACTCTACTGTATTTGTATGGAATCGCTTATAAAGTCCTTGATTTTCTTTCAGGTTTGACTGCCAAGGACTTTACAAAAAGAAACTGAAAACAGACATCTACTACCCGCTGAATAACTTAGATTTGTCTTCTTATATATATCCACTCTTCCGGAAAAACCCAAAGTACAGCTTGTTCGCTGTGGTGGTAAGTGATACAAAAAGTTGTTTTCATGAGAGTTATGCCGAAGGTGGTGGTATCTTGTCAGATCTGCAGATGGCATCAAACTAGGAGAACGAATGCCTCCAAGGATACCTTAGAACAGGCTTGGGCAAACTTGGGCCCTCCGGGTGTTTTGGACTTCAACTCCCACCATTCCTAACAGCCTCAGGCCCCTTCCTTTTGCCCCTCAGCCGCTTAAGCGGCTGAGGGGCAAAAGGAAGGGGCCTGAGGCTGTTAGGAATGGTGGGAGTTGAAGTCCAAAACACCCGGAGGGCCCAAGTTTGCCATGCCTGCATTAGATCACAGAGCTGGGCGAAAAACAAATTAGATTATTTCATTATGCAGTGATTAACTCGGGCCTAAAGTGATCAAGATAAAAAAATTAGAGCGTGGCGTCAATAAAGCACTGTATCGCTGTCGTTGCAGAATCACTTCGGAGACCTGGATGGCGGTCATTACACTGCGTTCTGTAAGCACACGCTGACCCAAAGTTGGTACAGCTTCGATGACTCTCAGATCAGCGAGATTTCAGAGTGTGACGTACATACATCTGCAGCTTATCTCCTGTTTTACAGCAGCCAAACTTTCTCTGTGCCGGTCAAAAACCAAAATGGCTAGGAAACCATGACTTAAGACCCATTGACACTTGGAAATATTCACTGACTCAGCCTTTGGTCCATCATTGCAGAAGGACAGCTGCGTTTTGGGCCACACTTGGCAATTTAGACGCTGGCGTCCATACCACTTCTTTCCTCATTGGAATAAAAAACAAACGGGTGCTGATTGAGAACACGTTGTCAGTAAGCTTTCGTAGCATGTGGTACACTTCGAGCTAAATAAATTCTTCCTGGGCAGCTAGAATTGAAGGCTTATTTTAATTACTGCAAAAATCCAAGGTAACCGAGGTGATTATTTCTTCTTGCAGAGTTTTAATTGTACAGTAGAGTCTCACTTATCCAACATAAATGGGCCGGCAGAATGTTGGATAAGCGAATATGTTGGATACTAAGGAGAGATTAAGGAAAAGCCTATTAAACATCAAATTAGGTTATGATTTTACAAATTAAGCACCAAAACATCATGTTACACAACAAATTTGATAGAAAAAGTAGTTCAATACGCAGTAATGCTATGTAGTAATTACTGTATTTACGAATTTAGCACCAAAATATCACTATAAATTGAAAACATTGACTACAAAAATGCGTTGGATAATTCAGAATGTTGGATAAGTGAAACTACTGTATATGGAGACAGCAGTGGTACACCTGTACGCAGGGCCGTAGCCAGAAAAAAATTTCGGGAGGGGTTTTGAAAATTTCGGGGGGGGGGGGGGTTGAACCCCTAGTACACACCTCTCCCCGCTACAAACCTGTCAATATCTGCTTGAGATACTGCCTGGAGGGACTCTTTAATGTTTTGCGTCTCATAGACTTAGCATGGGGATTTGGTTAACCAGTTAAAATTCATGAGTAAACCAGGGTTTTTTTATAACCTGAAAAATTTCGGGGGGGGGGGTGTTGAACCCCTAAAACCACCCCCTCGCTACAGGCCTGCCTGTACGTCTTCCTATGTATGTGTGCAAGTATAAGGTGTCCATGTAAAATATGTGTGTGGGGTAGCTATTACATAAATCGGCGTATTTGTATGCATGCATGGTTAATAACAATACAAGGATTTAAAGATTGAACTGCAAAGACTTTGATACAAGCCAGTAAAGGTGGTCCCACTGGTGCAGTGCCTAAAGACCTTGGCCTGGACTTGAAAACAATCAGCACTGATAAATTACGATCTGTCAGCTGCAAAAGGCCACCCTACTTGGATCTGCACACATTATTCGCTGATACATCACATAATTCTAGACACGTGGGAAGTGTTGGACATGTGATCCAATACAAAAGCCAGCGTAGTCATCTTGTTTGCCTTGTACTAATCTTGTTATGCATCATATGTAAGTGGGGACAGGTATATTTTTTAGTTTTGAGTAGCATAGGGAAGGGATAGCAACCATGAAATGTTTATTTTGCTGCCTGTGTTCCTGTTCAGAAGATTGCCTCTCACTTTCTCTCCCTGCCGCAATTGGATTTTGAAAATGTTAGTGTCATTGAAACAAGGATTGGATAAAGCTTCAGTGGAGACTCCTTTTCCCCATGATAACTCTACCAGGAGTGAACTTGCCTTCCTTTCCTTCCTTTCTCTTCCTGTTGTCTCACCTCTGTTCCTAACTTGCAGGTGTAAGTCAGATGTTTTTAACTCAAGGACTGCTTTATATTTGCCTTTCTCAATGTGTTTGCATATACAGTAGAGTCTCACTTATCCAAGCTAAACGGGCCGGCAGAAGCTTGGATAAGCGAATATCTTGGATAATAAGGAGGGATTAAGGAAAAGCCTATTAAACTTCAAATTAGGTTATGATTTTACAAATTAAGCACCAAAACATCATGTTAGACAACAAATTTGACAGAAAAAGTAGTTCAACACGCAGTCATGTTATGTTGTAATTACTGTTTCTTCTTCGTGGTGCTTCTGTGGAAATCGCACATATGGGTTATCCTACTGCGCCTGCGCAGCATTCCGGAACCTTCTAGAAGCTCTAATGAAACTTTTTGGCGCGAGCCCCGCCCACTCTCCCCAGTAGAGTATATAAGGCCCTGTGGGCGGGGCTAGGCAGTTCCTTTTTTCCGCCGCTCAGTCAGCAACTAAGGAACCTCTAGCTCTAGTGTGATTTATTAATTGACTATTTGGTATTGACTACGGACCGGCTATTTCACTACTTCATATCTTTCTCCAACCCTAGGACTTCGGAAAGGACTTTACTTTGGCATTCGGACGACCCTAGGCAGGCTAGTGACGATGGCTTCTTTCTTTAAGAAATGTGGGGCGTGTGGAGGCAAGCTTCCTGAGGCCGATGGCCATTCTAAATGCCTCCTCTGCCTGGGAGAGAGTCATAACTCCCAGGCTTGCCAAGTGTGCCGAGGGTTTACCCCTCAGGCAAGGAAAAATCGCGAGTCCAGATTGAAAGCTCTTCTCTATGAGCAGGCCCTGGCCCCAGCAACTCCAGCAGCGGGGGCCGAAACCGGGCTAAGCGCTCCTGAAGGGAGAAATTCTCCGTCCACAGTAGGCCCCTCGCTGCTGCAATCGCCTCAAAATGGCGCGGAGGAGGAGGCTCCAATCTCCTCATCTCAGAAAACAGCTCCCAGGGCGAAGGAAGGGCGCAAGAAGACTAAAAAGACTAAGCATATGGGAAGCGCCCCTCTGCAGAAATCCCGGCCCCAGCTTACCGTGCAGCCCCCGGAGGATGCTGAGAACTTACCGGATGAGTCCTCTGGGTCGCAGGGCCCCCCCCCGTTGACTCCGGTAGAGCCGATGGCATCACAAGCGCTTTCCCCGTCGGGGCTTCTCCCTGCTCAGCCGGTCCCAAGTGTACCGAGCTTACAGCAGGAGGCGCTGAGGGGGGGGAGGAGAGAGAGAAGGAGAGAGAGGAGATCAAGTTCCTCATCAAGCTCGCAAAATTCCTCTCCTTCTCCCAAGAGGCCCAAAGACTCCCGCTCGCGCCGCCGCCGCCGCTCCTCCTCCTCTCCAAGTTCGAGGGATTCCAGATCTCCCCGGCGGCGGGCTTCCCCATATCCATGCGGACCGGGCTACTTTCCACCAGATCCTCGGTTCCCATTCATGTTTTATGGCCACGGCCTCCCTCCATACCCCCTCCCACCTCCTGGATTCGAGGGGTTTTACCCTCTCGATCCTTATGCCCGCCAGCTAACGCCGGGTTCGGGGAGAAGCCACGCCCACACAGCGTCACCACTGGGCGCACCACTAGGGTCACGCCCACAAAGCGAGGCCCTGAATTCGAGGCGGGCTCCTGAAATGCCGGACTCCTCCCTCTCTGCAAAGCGCCCTGCTTCAGGAGCGGCGCTGGAAATGGTGCCTGCTCTCGGGACCGAGAACACTTCATTAATGCAGGTGGCTCCCCAGCCTGAGCAAGCTTCTACTTCAAAGCCAACCCATCAGATCGGATCCCTGGATCCCGACCGAGTAGCCCAGTTTGAAAATGATGATGGCAAGGCTCAGGAAGGCCCAATCCCCGGAGTTGACCCTCATGAGGATATCGACCCCCCCTCAGCGGAAGACATTAGAAGTTTCACAGCCTTGTTGATAAGACTCTCCAGAGCTTTAAACCTTCCCACTCCAAAGCCCTCCAAGGTTGTTGAGGATCCAGTATTCCCTTCTTCAAAACAACAGGCCCCAGCTACCACTTCATTGCCTTATCTCCCTTACCTGGTGGAGTTAGTAAAGAATGAAGGGGTCCCACCAGCCTCCCTGCCTGCAACTCCGAGGAGGGCGGAGTTTCTCTATAAGATCAATCTCTCTGAAGTTTCATGGCTAGCAAAACAGCCTAAACTTAATTCAAGAGTGGTGAATGTGACACAACCTAAGGCAGTCCAAAGATCCCAACCCACCCCCCCCGATAAAGAAGGGAAAAAACTAGACAGCTTTGGGAAGAGGTTCTACACCTCAGCCTGCCTGTTTGCTCGCATCGCCCATTACGGTGCCTACATGGGGGCGTACCAGTCTTACCTTTGGGACAAAATTGCTCCTTACATTGATTTGCTTCCTCAAGGGGACCAAGCCCTAGCGAGGGCATTCCGTCAAGAGGCCTCCCTTTTGTCAGACCTTCAAAAGGAGCTGGCGAAGAATACGGCTGATGCATCCGGCAAGCTCCTGGCGGGTGCTATCTCTCTACGACGCCATGCCTGGCTGCGGGCAGCTAACTTATCTCAGTCAGCGAAGTCTGTCATTGAAGATCTCCCTTTAGATGAAGCCGGGCTGTTTAATCCAGAAACGGACGCCGAGATTAAAGACACTCATGAAGTCACCCAAGCTGCCAATAAGTACGGCGTCCAACCTTCGTACTACTTCTATCAGAGACGTCGCTGGGGACAGTACTACCGCTCCAAGAGATCTAGCCCGCCATCCTCTAGAGGGAAGCAAAGACCTCCCTTTCGCCCCCAGGGGCCTAGGAGATCATCTTTTCCCTATAGATCTCAGCCGCGGGGAGGAGGCAGGCCAGGTGAGAAGCAAAGACGCCGTTTTTAGCGAAAGCACTAGCGCTCCCGCCCCTTCAACCTCTCCAAGTTTGGAATCCCATGTTGACAGTTGTTTGGAACCCCGTGTTAGCAGTTGGCCTTCTCGGAGGTCGGTTACCTTTGAGCGTGTTCGTTCTTCATTGTTCTTAGCTCGGCACCCTGATAACGTAGAGGAAGGTTGTCTCCTCTTCAAGGACAGGCTAGCTCCATACCTGGGGGCTTGGAAGGAAATAACTTCAGATGCATGGGTTTTAGACACTGTGCAGAATGGCTATGCCATTGAGTTTTTCTCGTACCCCCCGACAGGGGTCCCCCGCCCTACGGCGCCCTCTGACTGCCTTCGGGAAGAAATAGCTACCCTGTTAAGGAAAGGGGCCATTTCCAGAACACCTTATAGGAGGGTCAGGAGATGCTTTTTTTCGAGATACTTCTTAGTTCGCAAAAAAGGTGGGGGCGTGCGTCCCATCCTTGATTTGAGGGCGGTCAATCGCTACATTCGGACCCGCAAGTTTAGGATGGTGACTCTAGCTTCCATTCTCCCTTTTCTCCAGAAAAACATGTGGTTTGCCACGATTGATCTATGTGATGCCTATTTCCACGTGGCTATTCGGCGTGCTCACCGGAGGTTTTTGAGTTTTATGATTGGTGACTCTTGTTTTTCCTTCAATGTACTCCCTTTCGGCCTTGCCACGGCACCGAGAGTATTTACAAAATGCATGGCTGTGGTGGCCGCATACCTCAGGCAGTATGGCGTTATAGTCTTTCCGTATATAGATGACTGGCTCTTAGTCAGCGACTCTAAGCCTCACCTTGAATCTGACATCTCGTTTACCCTCTCCCTCCTCCAGAGACTCGGACTAGTAGTGAACGAGGAAAAGTCCCAGCTTACCCCGGCACAGAGAATCCAATTTATTGGGGCCACTTTGGACTCCATTACTGGGAGGGCTTATCTTCCAGAAGACCGATTTCGTACCATCCGCACGGCAGTAACCAGGCTTCGGGTGAGGAGACGCACTACAGCATGGGGAATCCAGTCTATCCTTGGCCATATGGCCTCTACGACGTCGCTTGTGGACCTATCAAGACTCCGAATGCGCCTGATCCAGATATGGTTCTTGGGAGTATTCAACCCGCTCCTCGACAGTCAACACATTCGTCTGTCTCCTCCAGCAGACGTTGTCAGCTCATTGCGATGGTGGACGAAGAGGCGAAATCTTATGGCTGGCCTACCCTTCCACCCTTCAGAGCCTACCCACGAGCTCACGACAGATGCGTCCCAGTATGGCTGGGGGGCGCACCTCGAGGGCCTTACTGTCAATGGGAAGTGGTCCAGCCGTCATCGTCCCCTCCATATCAATGTGTTAGAACTACTAGCCGTAGAAAAGGCTCTCCACGCCTTCGCAAAGATCCTCGAAGGGAAGACACTGAGGATAGTAACAGACAACACCACAGTCAAGTACTACCTAAACAAACAAGGCGGGACGCACTCGAAGGCCCTTTTGGCCCTCTCCATGAGGATCTGGGACTGGTGCGTGCGCAGACGGATAAGGATCCAGGCTATCCATCTTCCAGGAAAGGACAATGTCCTAGCAGACGCATTGAGCAGGGCGCCATCAACCAGCCACGAATGGCAATTGAACCACAGAGAGTTTCGAGTGTTGGCTCGCCGCTGGGGCTGGCCGGCGATAGACCTCTTTGCGTCACCTCAGAACAGCCACTGCCCCTCCTTCTGTGCTCGCCTACGCCCCCATGCCAGTCCGGGGTGTCTGGGGGACGCGTTCCGCTTCACATGGTCGGGGGACCTGCTCTACGCGTTCCCACCCCTCCCGTTGGTCGGCAAGGTGGTCACGAAACTAATCCTGGACAACTCGGATTGCATTCTTGTAACCCCTTGGTGGCCCCGTCAGGCGTGGTTCGCGCCACTCTGGCGGGCAGCCAAGGGCAATTACCTCCGACTCAAACCCTCGCCGGATCTTCTGACACTCCACGACGGCAAGGTCAATCACCCAGACATAGTAACACTACGCCTCACAGGGTGGAGGATCAGGCCCAAGTTCTCTCCTCCCCTGTGAGGGCAATTCTCCAGGCGGCTCAAAAGTCCTCAACAAAGAAGGCTTATCAGTATAAATGGGATAGATTTAAGAAGTTTGTTGAACCCCAGGGTCTGGACCCCGTTTCTGCTCCTACACCGGTGATCCTGGACTTCCTGGTGCACCTCTCGAAGGAAGGCCTCTCGCTGACTTCCTTAAAATGCTACGTAGCCGCCTTGTCATGGTTTAGGAAGGGACCCTCGGGTCAGTCCTGCTTCCAGGACCCCCTAATAAAACTTTTCCTGAAAGAGTTCCAGAACTTGCACCCTCCAGCTTCACCACCACCACCCGCCTGGAGCCTGGAGCTGGTGCTCTCGCAACTTTCAAAGTCTCCCTTTGAACCAATGGCCTCCTGTGACATCTGTTATCTCTCTTGGAAGGTAGCCTTCCTGGTAGCCATCACATCCGCGAGACGGGCCAGTGAACTCTGCGCCCTCAGGGCTGACCCGCCTTACCTACGGTTCCACGCCGACAAGGTAGTTTTGAGAACAGACATCACCTTTTTGCCCAAAGTTGTCTCAAGATTCCACATGTGCCAGGACATCTCATTGCCGGCCTTTTTTCAAAACCCCTCCTCAGCACTGGAGGTAGCGCTGCACTCCTTGGATGTCAGAAGGGCCCTGGCGTTTTATACCCAAAGGACATCGGAGTTTAGGAAGTCGCCTCGTCTCTTCCTTAAGTACAGGCCAGATGCGCTGGGCACTCCTGTCTCCTCTCAGCGTTTAGCCGCCTGGATAGTCTCGACGATTCGTCTGGCATACAAGCTTGCAGGCCAACAACCTCCGCAGAGAGTGACAGCGCACTCCACACGGGCCGTTGCTGCGTCCCAAGCCTTCCTCAAGGGCATTCCCCTGGAAGATATTTGCAAGGCTGCAACGTGGTCATCATCTTCCACCTTCGCCTCGCACTACAAGCTTGACATCATGGCAAAGAAAGATGCGGCATTTGGGAGAGCGGTCCTTTTTTCGTGCGTGGCATGACCCGCCACCTCTGGTGAGTAGCTTGTTAATCTCCCATATGTGCGATTTCCACAGAAGCACCACGAAGAAGAAAATGTAGTTGCTTACCTGTAACTGTGTTTCTTCGAGTGGTGTTCTGTGGAATTCGCACAACCCGCCCATCCTCCCCGCTGATCTCATGCCACTAGGCTTCAGCTGCTTCCTGGCGGCAGGGAACTGCCTAGCCCCGCCCACAGGGCCTTATATACTCTACTGGGGAGAGTGGGCGGGGCTCGCGCCAAAAAGTTTCATTAGAGCTTCTAGAAGGTTCCGGAATGCTGCGCAGGCGCAGTAGGATAACCCATATGTGCGAATTCCACAGAACACCACTCGAAGAAACACAGTTACAGGTAAGCAACTACATTATTTACGAATTTAGCACCAAAATAGCACGATATATTGAAAACATTGACTACAAAAATGGCTTGGATAATCCAGAGGCTTGGATAAGTGAGACTCTACTGCAGGGGTCCCCAAACTAAGGCCCGGGGGCCGGATGCGCCCCTCCGAGGTCATTTACCTGGCCCCCACCCTCAGTTTTATAATATAATATATTGTATATACATATAATATTGATAATATTATAATGTAATACAATCTAACACTAATAATGATACCACATAATAATATTAATTATATATTCTATATTACATATAATATTACTCATAATATTACAGTATAGTGGTACAGTTCAATATAATAATACATAATGCTAATATTGTGCTATGCTAATAATATATTGTATGTACATATAATTTGTAAGCCACACTGAGTCCCCTTTGGGGTGAGAAGGGTGTGATACAAATGTAGTAAATAAATGCAGTAAATAAATAAATAATAAATAAATACATTTTAGCCCAAAGTCTGAAATGACTTGAAGGCACACAACAACAACAACAATCCTAATTAACTTGACTATCTCATTGGCCAGAAGCAGCACACTTCCCATTGAAATCCTGATAAATGTATGTTGGTTAAAATTGTTTTTATTTTTAAATATTGTATTGTTCTTTCATTGTTCTTCTTCTTGTTGTTTTTGCATTACAAATAAGACATGTGCAGTGTATTTTTTTTTTTAAATGATAATCCGGCCCCTCAACAGTCTGAAGGATTGTGGACTGGCCCTCGGTTTAAAAAGTTTGAGGACCCCTGCTCTACTGTATGTGCATCACAGAAACTAAGACTGAGTAGATCATTAATGGTTATGTGTCCAAATGAGATTTCCTGATTGGGCTTTTGAGGACTGGAGGATGCCTCTGACATAGCAAAAGCGAAATGTTATCTGAAAAACCACAGAAATTGTGTGAGAAGCACCTTTCGTTCAAGTAGTAAAGTTGGCACAAAGGGCAAAGTGCAACGTTTGCAACCAACTCACCAAAGGAGAAGCATGAATCAAACTGAGAGAAGTTGAATTTCAGATCAACAGCTGAAGTGAGACACTTTTAGGAGGCAGAGTTTTCCTGCAAGGGACTGAAACACTAGTTTTCAGGCGGGCTTAGAAATGGGCCATTTTGGTCTCTGAAACCCAGTTTTCTCTATTTCCAAAGTAATTTGAGTGGCAGCAATATGGCATTTGACCCCGAGAATTGGCAGCTCTGGTTTGGTACTCGTAGCTGCAACTGATTCACTGGATATGGCTAACTTTCCTATCTAGATATGTAGTTCTTTGAATAAAGTCTTCTATAACTTTTAAGCTTGAGTCTGCTCCTGAATTGCTGATGCTCAATCGCTCTACTGCCGGCATTCAAAGCTTCTGTTCTGCAGAACTGCTCTACTGCTATTGTTACTGCATTATTATTTTTGAATGCAATAATCCAACCTTCCCACAAACAACAAGCACTCCTGTAGTTTATCCCACTGAAAGAATTGTAGGCAAGAAGGACTTTTCCCCATTCTAACCCCATTCAGACAAAACTAGTATGTACAATGGTATCCTTTTACTCCTGGTTTCTCTGAATAGACAAATAATAGTTCTTGGGTTTGTTATTTATGCCCAAAACAGACAGACAAAGGTTTCAACAGGCCATTGTATTTTTCAAATAATTAGTCGTTTCAATAAGTTTTTTTCTTAAATACAGGAGTACATGAAACTCTGATATTAAAAAGTTAAAAAGGAAAGGTCCTCTTCTAGACCACATATTGAAGGTGTGCAGATAGATACTATAATCGCTCAAAACAGAAAAATACAGCTTTGCTCTTTGCTACATAAAAGGACGAAAGTATTTAGACAACGCAACCCTCTCCATTCTAGTCATTCTCAGAGGACCACATATCTTTTTATTATATACAGAGTTTGGATGTGCAAGTCTGCAATCGATTATATACACATACATTCCTACCTGCTGACATCACCCTAAGATATTCACAGTAGTAGAATCAAGCTTAAGGTTAGTGTGAAAAGGCCATAAATGTAGGAGGGGAGAAAAGAAAGATATGCTTTGGGCTTTCGGACATTTTAAACCCATGTAGTTATAGCTAGATTTATAATTTTTGGAGCATCACTAAAATAAGTTATTTGGGAAACAAATTGTTCAGTATAAAGCAGCAGAGTTAACCGCTTGGTTTTCAGATTGAAAGCAGTAACACTAGTAGATAATCTTAGCTGAAAAACTGCTGCAGCCATCGCCCGACTGAGCCAGTAAACTGTATATTTAATCCCAGCTCAAGTTGCTACAGTGCATTTATAAAAGAAGGCCAATAATTCCTGAAATGTTTCTTTTATGTAGCTGTATCAAGGGCTCGCTGTTCAAGAGATGTGTAAAAGAGGATATAGGCGGCTGAAGATTTCACGGAGGAAGTGGAGATCTCCGAGACTTCGTGGTCGTCAAACTTATACCAGCGCTGTTTGGTAGCGTTTTTGCAATAGGCGGTATAGTGCCCTCCGTCCAGCCCTCCATAATGGTTCTACAGAGGGGAGGAAGGAAATTAGGGGACCATAATACTTTCTTTTGGCCTAATCTCCCCATTACTGAAAAATAAGGATCAATTTCCACAATTTTGGGTAGATTACTGTTATTTTACAGGTTCAAACCTAGGCACTGCTACTTACAGATACGGCAAACAGGTTGTATCTCTTTGAGTTACTCTTTGGGCCAATAACGTATTGCGACACGTCAAGACTTTCCAAGGGGAAATCAACCGATGTCTGAAGCTTTTGCTTCCATCGTCCATCGTAAGAAAACCTAGGGGTGCAGTGAAATGCATTAAAACGACACAAGAATAATTAAATAATCTATCTTCTATATGTATAATAAAAGTGAAAATATGTTTGAATGTATGTTCCAACATAGCTCCCACATCCAGAGAGCCCCGTGACTCCCAACAACAGATCTGGACCACACTTGGCTCACACATCCAACACAAGCAACTTAAAATACTTGCTGGGGGAGGGATTGATCCAGGATGTTGGGCGTTGTAGTTCACAGATATGGAAAGTGTATTCTGAACCCCATCAAAATGGATCTGAACCAAACTTGGCACACAAATACTCACGACTAACTTACTCGTTCTGTTTAGGAGCAATGACAGATGATGATGGGAGTTGTAGTTTACCCACACCCTTATGGATTTGCTAATGAGGCCATTCATAAAATCCAAAACCAAAACAATAACTAGTAAATAATTTCAAAGTTGCAGAATTACAGGGCATAGTTTCTATGGTGTCCCCAAAGGGTCAAGTCACTTGTGTAAAAAACATAACATCCAGAAAATCCATCATTTGCAAGTTTTCTCAGATTTATCTCAAAAGAAATTGCATTTACAGACAAACACATCACCAGGAACAACTCCAGGAGAACAAAACAAGTGTGAAAGAGGTTTCGACATTATTATAATTAACACATGAAACATATATGGTTGTGTCACGTCCTACATATTTTGCATATCAATTTTAAAGGAATGGCATCTGGGAGTTGGGAACGGCAGTAACAAAGAAGCAGAGCTTTCCATAAAAAGACCCCAGCTTCAGGAAGACGTTTCTCCACACCCTGGAAAGTAATGCCAATTTGGCATAGTCTGTATCTGTACAAGGCAGCTTCCTACTTTGTTAAAACAAAATATACCTTAAAAGCATTTTTAGGGAGGCTAAATTGCCTGTATGAAGGTCAGCACAACTCTCAACCTTACCTTTTCAAATGAACTAAAAGCACAGGAGGCAGCTTCCAGATCTCTATTTTTTTCAAAGAGTCTCTTCGGGTTTTGCAATGACTACAGTAAAATCTATTGTTATCTGTCAGTTTTTCTTCTTTGGAGAACAATCTAAAGCACTCCTAGAGAAAAGGAAATATATATATACAACCTGAAGTAAGGAGGTGAACATTTTTGGGGCTTCATCTTTTTCTAGTATGTGCTAGTGAGGCCCCAGATCTTAACCAAAGAATTTTTAAAGTACTTTCTTACTTTCATGTTAAAGAGAATCTGATCATGCAATACACTGGAAACCAAAAGTCAAGGCTGTATGGTATGAATTGGTCATGTCAGGTTTTGTACTCTGTTTAACAACATAATGTGAAACTTGGTTCTCCTTCTCCCCTTTTTAAAAAGACAGATTTCTAGCTATGAATGTTGCAAAGGGACATTTGACTGTATGAGACCTGCTTCTAGTGAAGTCACTGCAGCGAGAAAAGGAACTAATAAGAAAGATCACATTTTTGGAAAAGAAGCAGTTCAAACAATCGGCAAAATAAGTATACTTGCATCTGCAGCTTAGTAAAGCCTTACAAATTACGAATACAGAACGAACACAACTCAGGAAGTGGCACATTGTGTCTCAATGACTTCCAGATTGTGCCCAAGGTAAGTGAGATAGTTTAAATTTATAAGGAATGCCAGACAAGTATACAGACTGTGATGGCTCTCACTAAATGCAGGAAGAGATGATCTGGGTAACGTTTTCCCTCTGTTCCTATCAAGCTTCTTCAAAGGAAGGACTCCTATTTTACACATCTTGGTCAAAATTTGTTTGTGTAACTTGTTCCCTAAAGGCGGTTAAGAATTGTGGGAGTTGAAGTCCAAAACACCCAGAAGGCCGAAGTTTGCCCATGCCTGCTCTAAACTCATCTTCTTGACTGAAAATACAACTGAGGACACATCATTTCGAAGAAAGAGCAGTGAGGAACAGTTTGCTATTGCCTTCAGCTCATTTGTTACAACTCACCTGCAACGTGCATTTGCTAGTGGACGCAAGCGGCAAGGACAAATACATAAAGGCCTCGAAGGTCCGAGACTTTTTATGGCAGGTCAGGCACTGCACTGTGGACTTGAACTGCCCTTGGAAGAGTGCCACAATAATGGACTCGTTGAGCTGCTTGTGCTTGTGCCAGGCCAAGTCGGCCGCTTTGGGGTCATCCAGGTCGTCATTGTTTTCCTCTTTGTAACGCTTTCTGTTGTCGGCCTGCCAAGTTGGGAGAATTAGAATGGTTTAATCGGAGTTTAACAGACATTACGTGCTGCTACAGAATGGCAGAAGGGAAGCAATACTACCACCCCTGCACACATTTCTAAGATCTATTCACCTGACTCTTAGAGCATCCCTAATTTTGTAACTCAGTTTTTTAGAAGGCATTTTTTTCTCATAAAAATAGAGCACAAGTCTTGTGGGAAGCTAAGGGAAGAGAATAAGGAAGAGTATGTTCAGCAGTATGCTGCGGGAGTCTACCCTGGTAAATATTATTCACTTCTATGAAATGATAGAGACTTCTGTGATTTGAAACCACATGTGGCAAAAGTCTAGACACCATTCCTAGACATATTAACTTTTTATCTTCGGGATTTTTTAATTTCATTCGGGAGAGGCTTGAAATAGTAGTAAGAAGCAGGCTGTAGTAGTACATTCCACTCAACAAATGAGATTCACCATTTATGTAGCCAAGATATAACAATGGATTTGAAAGACCAAGGCATACAGATGAGATTTATAATGTCCTTTGTGCTAAGTTTTGTTTGACAGGCACAGAAAGACAATTGTTACACCAGCAGTTGAGAGTGAAATGAGTGATTTTTTTCTACTGCACTGATGATCAAACTACATATCTATGCACCAGACACAAAATGAATAATAATAATAATACAAAAATTAGCATACTTACTTTCTAAGCGGACATCAAAGTATTTGTTAAAAAAATAGAAGGGAATAAAACTGAAAAAGCATATCTAATCAAGGTATAATTTAGTTTTCACACTGAATTCTGTAAATGAAAAAAGGAATTCTAAAAGCGTGCAAGGAAAATGATGTGGATGTTCCTGACAAACTGAACTATATGCCTTGATTATTATCAAGCGGATATGTAAATGGCTAAAAACCAATGGTAGAGATTAATTTATAGGCGCAGTAAAGCTGCAATTCTGGTCAGAGGAGCAAATTGAGAAATCTGCCCTTGGAGTGGGATATTTGATATCATAAATACCTTCCTAGCCATGGAAAATAATTCTATGGTTTCCTGAAGCAATGAAGGGCAGAGTTGCACATGCAACCTCTGTATGGTTTGTTTATTTATTGGTGGTCAGTTAAAATCCCTAAGTAGGGACTTAATAGGAAGAAAGGTTAATATTCTGCTGAAAACAAAAATCCCAAGGCTAGTGCATGGATGGGAAAGCAGAACAGTAATCCTTATAAGTACGCTATAGCCATCTGAACAAGTTGACCTCATCGGCATTCTATAAAATTGTGAGAGAAAGAATATGTAACTCTGAATGGAGAAGAGTGTTGTGCTCTGCTTACTCAGTGTAGGATTTGGGGCAACGTGTAAAGCCTTATGCCGCTGCTTTGCAATTCTCCCCTTCCAATGAACTGTGTAACAAAACTTACTTTATTCAAGTCTTCATGGAGGTCATCCATTAAAAACAAGAGCAGCTCTTGAGAGTCCTGCTGACTGTACCCTGCAAATTGGTCATTGATCTTCCCAATGGTCATCTTGAAGTCTTTGGGACTGATATATCGGTACTGTCCAGCCCAGAGGGCTTTCATGATGATGCCAAACTCCTCTGCCACCTCACCTTTGTGCCCCAGGAAATTTGACCTGCAATTGACACAATAACTTGATGTTTTAAGGCAGAAAAAAATACGAAACTTTAACGTGATCCACCACTTCTACAAGAACTATGAGCCTACATTTCACCTACACTGGAGAATACTGATTTAGCTGTTCAGGACTTTACAACAGTGCTTCTCAACCTTTTCTTCAAATACCATTTGCAGGCACGGACCCCCAAGACTTAACTCAAGATTTAAGACACTACACCAGACATGGGAAAACTTCAGCCCTCCAGGTGTTTTGGACTTCAACTCCCAGAATTCCTAACAGCTGATGGAACACACTTCAGTTCCATGGTAAAAGGAAAATGGGCTACAAGGGTTCTAAATAACACTAAAGACCCATCTTTATAGACATGTTGCAATAACAAGTTTTGCAGTCAAGTGTAAATCAATAAAAGCAACTCAATACAATAAAAAGATTACCTGTTGATATCAACTTGATAATAATTTCTGTTGAAGTAATCCGCTAGATGTGGGGCATTACACAGGCATTGTAAGATGGAGTTCATATAGCAAGTATTTCCTAAATTTCGAAGGCCTGTGAGCGCTGGTCCCATTCCCCCAAATACAGGGTTGAGATTACGAATCTGAGATGCAGAAAGCCTTGAGATTTCAGCTTTAGGATAGCTTACTGGTCTGAAAAGGAAAACAATAATGCTAGAACGATATAACATTCTGTGTTTAACTTTTTAAAACTTTATGATTATGATTTTAAAGTTTCATTGTTTGTTCCTTAGTGTGTACAATATTAAAATTAACTAATATTAATATCAATAACAACAACATAATTAAATGTTTTTGTGTTTAATTTTTTGTTAAAAAAAATGGGAATATGTAAATGGTTTCTTATCTAGGATATTCTGTTCTCCCCCTTTTATCTCAGAATCACTGGAAAGATGTCTGAGCTTCCAGAAATAAGTAGATACACGCCATGTGTGCCCCATATCATCATAAATAGTTTTTATCATTTTAATGCAGAGGTACTGGTAGGTCCAAAAAAGTGAGGTTTTTTGTAACCTATTTTAATATATGTGCTTCATAGAAATACATTTTAATATATGTATTTTTCATGATGTTTTATGATTATGTGTTTTTAACAATGCTGTGCTCTACCTCAAGCAATGAGAGGCAGATAAGAAACTGAGGAATACAAGTCACTTCTCCATCAAGGCATTTTAATGTTCAGAACATGCCAGCAGCTCATCGTTCCTATATCTTCCAAGAAGCTCTAAAGCACAACTGTTTATATATTCCTTGAAATCTTCCAAAGAATTTTAGCAGTCAGCTTAGAGACAAAAAAGTAAACAACACAAATGAGAGTGCAGAACACATACTTATTTTCGCGATTGATGGTGGGGGTGATGGTGACTTTCTTTCTCTCCTCCTCCTGGATGGCCTGGGTTATGTCTGGAGAGGAGTATGAGCGCTTCAGTTTGGAGTGCTCTCTCTCCCGCTGATCCGCAGCCCGAGGTTTGGGTTTATGAGTCGGAGGAGTAGAAGGTGGAGTGGCCGACGGGGTCATTTCCGGAGGATACATATGAACAGTGTTGGTCGGAGAGTGGTAGTAACGGAATGTCCCGGTAATTGGATCAAGAAACTTCAAATGACAAGTGCATAAAAAAGGAGGAGTGAGGGGAGAGGAAATGTTAGATCTGACCTCCAAAATCTTGATTTGAAATATTACAGTGTAATAAAGAGTACAGCTGCTTTTAAAAACAATTTAAGAAGGAACAATATGCTGAAAAGGCATACATGCCACAATCTGCAATACCTGGCAACTAAGTAGATTACACCTCCAGGAGAGCATTTATAGAACGAACTACTCTCTCCCTGTAGCACCAGATAGGAAGGTCTGAAAAAGCTAAGAGACCAATATATTTCCCAGAATAATAAATGAAGACAAATTGAGAACCAAAGCCCAAACGGTCCCGAACATTAGACATCATACTCACTTTAGCCCAGCCAGCAGGCAATCCTGGTATAATTCTCCCCATCTCCTCGCTCCGTGCTCTTGTTAATGGTTCCCGTTGGGACTAAAGAAAATAAGAGATCAAGAATAAGACCCAAAGGATACTTTGACTTGCCATTAATTTCAATACATAATGATTTATTTCTCAATTCCTTGTTCCGATTTCATGGAAGGTGGAGCAGTGAAAGACGAAATCTATTACAAGCCATTGACGCTCGGGTTTTGCCAGGGCCATGCTTAAATCAGTCCTTCTGAAACCAAGGCACATAAAGGCTCCAGCTTAAGTTCTGTGACCCTTAATTGACTTTACAAATGGTTTGTTTACTTCACAGACAGAAAAGTCACCACACAGAGGCAGCTATGGAAATATCATGGAATGACATTGGCACATCTACTGAATTTGCTGGCATTTTATGGAAAATAACACAAATGGTTCCATGTTCCATGGATGTAGTTAAATGGCACGTAATATAAAACAAGGTGACGTTATGAAATCTGCTCTACGTTCCAGCCGCTATGCAGAGAACACCCCACAAAGCATTTACTTTATTTTTTTCAGACTCTTGTTCAGTATCTTCTCTAATATCTCCTGGTTTTTGAGTTTCTGCTTGGTGTTTAATCTCAGTCTGCTGCAAAAGATGTTGAAAGAGAAACTTTAAGTGATGATGTATTCACTTAGTGAGCTTTAAGTGTCTAATAGGCTAGCGTTAACATGATAAAACACATAGTCGACAGGAACTTATAAAAAAACAGCATTTTTTGTCCGTTTCTATTATTGGAGTGCACAAATATATATTTTTGTTGAGTTTATTAATAGTGGAAGAGAAACATGCTATCAAATGAATGTTGTACTGTGTGCAAAAAAGCCATTTCTCTAAATCAGACATTTGCATAGAGATAAAACTATTCCCAGGCAAGGAGTAACTATAATCCAAAGTTTCCAGCAAACAATAGTTCTTGAAGAACTCTAACACTGGAAACAAAAACAAAGACTAAGTATACTGAAAATAAATCACAGATCTAAAGGAATATTTATCACTTGGCATACTAAACTGAAATATAGTATTAAAACTTGTGCAAAGTGCCCAAGGAAGGTGTCTGTACAAGTAAGCAAATTGTACCAGGAAGGTTTTGTTCTATCCCTCCAATGAGGAAAATAAATACTGGGGCATTTCCTTCTCTCTTTGGCAGGTATAGTGAAGTGTGTGTGTGTGTGTGTGTGTACAAGTTTCCTACATGTAGCATTTATTTTCTAACATGCTGCTGTCGCAAGGTCACAACTGCTCTACAGTACGGAACACAATGCAGCCTTTTCCCCCTGGCTTTGGTCATAGTCTTTTGTTGGAAATTTTGCATGAACTGCACCACTCACCTTGCTAGAGACAGTGTCGCCCCGCACGGAGGCACGGGACTCCTCTGCAAATTTGTGCCTCTGGATTTCTGGCGTCCAGGTCACCTTTGTTTTCTCGCTGTCATTTTTTTTCACTTCAGGAGTTTCAGTCACAACTTTACTTGTCTTTTTAAAGTCTGTTAATTCTTTTGGTGCCTTGTCCATCTCTTGCTTGTCTCCTGTTCCTCTACTGGCCTGTTCTTTTTCGTTCAAAAGAGTTTCTCGGCCTTCCTTTTCCTGCTCCTCTTTAGCTGTTGGTTCTTGGTCGTGCTTTGTCTGTTTCAACTTCTCTTTCTGTTCTTCCTGCAGTTCTTTTTCCTGCCTGTTTTTTTCTAGCTGAGAAGCTTTTTCTCCAGGGATGTGGATTTTCTCTTCTTCGCTCAGGCTGACCTTTGTATCCAATGGTGGCTTCTTGGAGCGGTCTGGGACCACTTTCCCATTTGAAATAAGTGGTTTATTAATAACTGGGCTGTCAGCTTTCGGCTTATCATCACCGTCCGGAATTTTTGTTGAAGGCTTTTTTGTACGATCAACCTGGATCAATTGGAGAAAAAATCATGTACATGTCTTAGTTCTGTTGAAACATTTCCACCCAAATA
Organism: Anolis carolinensis; assembly: GCF_035594765.1. Classification (NCBI taxonomy): domain Eukaryota; kingdom Metazoa; phylum Chordata; class Lepidosauria; order Squamata; family Anolidae; genus Anolis; species Anolis carolinensis. Next base: position 14,900,825 of record NW_026943822.1, on the reverse strand, counting down.
AAGAGCATATTCTGTCCATGATATGAACTTGGTTAGATATTTTTAGTCTTATTTTTTGTCATTTTTGGTCGTATGTGGTCTTATTTTTATAGAAACATTTCAACACAATTAAAGAATATACTTTGCCTGCGACACAAACTCACGTTACCATATAAAACAAACTATACTCATTCATGCTTTATTAGGAAGTTGTTAATTCTTTTGTTCAGGCATCCTCAGAGGTTGTGAGGTTTGTTGGGAACAAGGCAAGTGGGGTTTATATATCTGTGGAATGTCCAGGGTAGGAGAAAGAACTATTGTCTGTTTGAGGCAAGTGTGAATGTTGCAACAAAGGATTTCCCCAGGCAGCCAAGCTTTGAAGTTGCAAGGCTATTCAATGCTAATCAAGGTGACCAATTGCAACATTCACACTTGCCTCAAACAGTATAATTACACTGTGGTTTAAGCAAATATTTCTCATCAAAATCTACTCACCTGAGGGATAATCTTCATGGCAGGTACTGGCGGGACAATGGGAGATGAACTGTCGCCCTTAAAAGCAACAGCAACTGAGCCAGCAGAAACTGGTGGTTTAAATGCCTCTATTTTCCTTTCCTGATCATTTGTGGTTTCAGGTCTCTCTGTCACTTCCACCACAGAAGGTTTTACATGAACAACAGGTAGCGGAGGGGGAACTGGTTCTTCCAAAGACGGATATGTAAAATCCACTGAAAAGAAAAGGTGATATAATTCAACAAACTAGTCACATGAGCCTCCCAATCAGATATGGACAACATAAACAGATTTTGCTACTGATCTTTCCCATATATGAGATGAGATTAATAGGAAGCCAAGACATGACCTGACTGCTGAAGTTTCCCTTCCTTCCCCTACACCAGTGGTTCTCAACCTGTGGGTCCCCAGATGCTTTGGTCTTCAACTCCCAGAAATCCTAACAGCTGGTAAACTGGCTGGGATTTCTGGGAATTGTAGGCCAAAACACGTAGGGACCCACAGGTTGTTTACTTTCTTATAAGTGGATGTCTCAACTGTGGCCTTCAGGGCTGTGTTATAGGCCGCATGGTGCCACCATTTCTAGCTGGAAGCCAATTCTTTCTATCTATATACTACCCTCTTGTGGTTGTCTCCAAGCACTGCACACATACATATATACCATACATACAATAGCCAATCCTTTCTATATAAATACTGCAATTTTTAACTTTTGGGGGCTCTTGCTCCAAAATGGGGTTGATGTTGCATTTGAAAACACATGATTATTTTAATTTAGGTAAGTTTAGTCCAGATCCATTAAGCCACGTGGGAGCCTTTGTGGTACAAGTAAACAAACAAACATACAGGTATCACCCAAGTTACAAACAAGATAACTAGGAATTGTTTATAAGCTGGATGTTTGTAACTTGGGAACTTCCTGTACTTGGGACTTATAAATAGATAGATCTACTCTAATTAGGATTACCAAAGAAATCTAAATGCTGATTTCAATAGTTTCCTCCACAGAAACCAATGCACAGTGCTGCAGGATTAAGAAAAATTCCCTAAGCCTGCTTATAAGATATTTTATACATACGAGAAACAGAAACCGCTTCGCTCTTGCTGCGTTGCGGTGGAATGACTTTGGCATTTGTCGTATACTGGGGATAGCAAAGAAGCCAGTTCTCATAACCTCCATCTAAGACCAAGGGCTCATTCTGTAGCACAGCTTTACTTTCCCACTGGATATGAAAAATAAATAAAAAGACTATCAGATTACGGTGTATACTACTTAATCGGATAATAAAACTATATTCAGTGTTAATGAGAAAGACTGTTTTTGCTTATTTATAAAGTATCCTTCAATCAAGTGTACTGTAAACATTGAGAAATATTGATTAAACACTTGAAAAATCATGGTAGAGGTTTATACAGAATGTTCAGAATGTTTTCCGCCTGCCTTTTTACCTCTTCATTTATTTTGTTATTTGAGAAGGGCTCTCTTAGTGATCTTTTGAAATGGAAATTATTTAGTTATATTTTTAAGAATGTAACCTTCTCATTTTATTATCCAGAATGATATAACGCTTTGCAATGGTTTGGTGCCTTGAACTTGAATTACAATCCCAAATCACACTGAAACCACTAGTTTACCTCATTTACCACGGTTGTCTTTCCACTATAGTTACAATGCTCAGGATGGTTTATAGCTATGTAAAACTATACAATAAATAAAATTTGAAGTAAGTCCCCAAGAGTTTCCTTGCTAGGAGACAGCAGCAAGATTATTCTGTCATAATGCCAAGCAAAGAGACAGAAAAACTTAATACATAGATGGCCTATTTGTTGTGACGTAACAGCTAATATACACTCACTTTAGGCCAAGGCATCATTCAATCATGATTTAATATTCAAGTATAGCACTTACCCATGTTTAAATAAAACAAGCTTAGCATGAATACTATGACTAGTACTCTATGATGTCAAACTGCTTGTGTAACAGAGCACAGCATGACTAGTTTGATAACACTGAGAAACACACATTTTGGCACCTCAAATGTTTGACCTGTTTCCAGGTACTTTATATCTGAGCTGCCAATTGCAAAAATGGCACCAGTTTTCCCCATGTGCTTGCCCACAGAAAACCATGAGAACCATACCTAAGAAACTAGAGCTGATGCGGTTTGTGCAATGCAATTGTCTCAAATAACCACAGGAATAGGCCCAAAAATCAAGACACCAAGGTTTGGTCTTGTAATCTCTACATCTCCAAGGTCTCCTTACACAAGTGGAAAGTCAAAGTAGGCGGGGGGGGGGGGGGGGACTCCCTGCCATAAGATGGGAGTTAATGGCTGTCAATTGGGATGTGAAATAATCAATGGAAATGATGAGGTCACGAATGCCTAATAAATCAGGATGGCTACGCATCATCTTTGATATTAGAGGCCTATGGAACAATATGCCTTTATATATCTGTTGCTGGAGAACACAAGATGGAGAGTGCAATTGCACTCACATACCACTGCTAGCAGATTTCCTATGGGCTAATGATCAGCCAACCGCTGAAGAGAATACTAGCTTTTGATCTGATCCAATATTACTGATGTCATGTTCACAGTGCCATGGCGCTGAAGATTTTTTAGGACTCAGCAGTGAAGAAACATCTGGGTCTAAGACACTTCTTTTCCTGTCATTGCTGCCACTCTTTTCTTTTCCTCTTTCTAGAGAAGTCATGGGCAAACTTTGGCCCTCCAGATGTTTTGTATGAGCAGTGCTAGTGCATCAACTTCTCTTCCTTCCTTTCTTTTTCTATCCAATGAGGAGGACGAGTCTGCCCCCTTGTATCAACTTTTCTGCTTCACCAGAACATATGTCTGCATGGAAATTTTAACAGACTTAACCGACTTTTTAAGGAACCCAATTAACCATTCAAAGCTATCAGAACATGGCCCTTTCAATAACACAGTAATAACTACTGGGATTTTCTTTTATGAAGGTAATTAAAGACGGCCATAAACCAGAACCTGCTTACCTTGAAAAGCGCATCTTTGAGGCTTCGCAAAGGTGTTCCCAATTGCAAATCCTTTACCGAACTAAACCAGTCGAGCAAAACAACATAACTGGCTTGCCCCCTCTCTTTCCATGCCTCTTTAGAAGCCTCTGGGAGCTTAGCTTCAATCAGGTTAGCGGTTTCTCTGAAATTTGAAACAGCAAAAGAAAAAAAGAAATAATTTTCATCTCAGAAGGTACTCTAAGCTACTCTCCAGCACAATATCTAGACTGCATAAGCAGCCATTCAATATAATGCATAATAGAACCAAGTATCTAAGCCTCATCATACCACCCATTACATCATGAGAACAAGCAAAGATTGCCCCAAATTCTTTTTGAATGTTAGAAACAATGTGAACTGTCCCCAAGTCTGGTTTTTATTGTTGCTCCACAAACAGGTTTTCCATCTTTCCCCCATTCCTCTCCTGATAAACAATAAATTCTTAATCAGTAAGTACTCTAACAGGAAAATGTACCCCATACCCTGGAGTGATAGCTTCTTCTGGAACACAGACGGAGTTTATGATGCAGGACTCCTGGTAATCCTTTAAGCATCGAGCATCCATTATCATCAGCTTGATGCTTTTGTCCATCATCATTGTAAACAATTTCTCTGCCGTGATTGCTCCTTGAGAGAAGGAATATTGCTTTAGAAAAAGTAATAAACTGAGAACAAGATTTTCAGTAAAAATATTTTAGAATATCTACATCAAACATCTTACAACAGATTCTCACTATAAACAAGCATGATATGTGATGCAAACTTAAGTTTGATCACTGATTTCAAACAGAAGAAGTGTTTCAGTGTGATAGGAAAGGTCTCCCAAATGAATATTGTGATTAATGTGTAGATGTGACCTGAGTGAATTAATGTTTTATATGGTTTATAAATGAATGTCTCATAAGGTTTAATGTTATAGATTATTTTAATATTGCCTTTTGGTATGTTTTTTCTTTGCTATGTGTGGCTTTTTAAAAATATGTTTAGCTATGTGAGGTTTTGCTTGCATCCTCTTTTGATTCTGCAAGCTGCCTTGGCGGAGAAAGGTGGCACATATTATGAAGCAATTGAATTGTTTTAATGACCGAAGAAGCATACTGGATGAAAGGATCCCTGAGGCAATGACATTCTGCTGAGTAATAACAAATAGATTTTTAATCAATTAATTAATTTGTTGCCTTTCCTCTGGAGCAGGACCCAAGGCAGCTTCCAATATCATTTTGATCTTAAAATTCAGCTGAGTTCCCTAATTAGGACACCCCCTTTCCAATCCATTGAGAAAAGTGTGTCTGTGCATGCTCTATGGGGCAGGGGAGAGAATGGTTGCCATTCCTTGTACCTTTCCTATATACCTTTTTGTCTGAATACTCTATTTTCCTAATGCTTTCTGTTTGTGGCCTTAACTACTGAGATAAGATCGACAGATGATGGAGAGATGTTAACTTACCACTTTCAGGCAGATCTTTTCTTTCAGTTGAACTCTTCCTCTCACCATTGACCTATAATATTTTTAACACGGGTAAGTTTTGAAGCACTGATCTTATAAAACTGTCAACACAGAATCAAACAAAGGCAGGAACAGAAAAGGATATAGAGCAGTTTCTTCTTAATCAGGATCTTTGAATATTATTGGCAAATCACAACACTAACTTCTTCCATCGCTGATCTGACTATGCTTTGATTACAATAACTAATTCATGAACAAAAATGGAAGAAAATAATCTTCAAAATAAAAAATGATATTCCTGCACAGAGCAATCCTCCACGATGTTCTACTTTATTGCTATATCATGGCTTGAGGTGGCCAGGGCTCTCAAGGCTATGCCAGTGAAGCATAAACATTGAGCAAAGCCCCAGTAGTCAGAACTAGCTAAAAAGAGAAAAATGTGTCCTCTAATGGTTGACCGTGAAACTGCAAACGGGACACGGTAACTATGAGGACAACGAAAGTGTGAAATACAGTAAAACCCCGCTCGTTCGAGCCCCGCTCGTTCGAGCCTCCGTGCAATCTGAGCAGGTGAACGGGGAGGGCCGCAAAGGCCCTCCCCATTCACCTGCTCACTGGCGTGCGTGTTGCTAGGTAGATAGCAAGCTACCTAGCAACATGCACGGGGCGCTCGCCCCTTGGGAGGTGGCCCCTGTGTGTTGCTAGGTAGATAGTAAGCTACCTAGCAACACGCAGGGATCACCTCCCAAGGGGCGAGCGCCCCATGCGTGTTGCTAGGTAGCTTGCTTTCTACCTAGCAACACGCACGTCCGACTCCTTCGCCACGCCGGGCACCAGTGTTGCCGGGCCCGGCGTGACAAAGGAGCCGAGGCACGGGCAGGCAGGTGGGTGAACGGGGAGGGCTTTTGCGGCCCTCCCCCTTCACCCACTCAATGGAGGTCTCCCCTCCGCTGGAAGGCAGCATGGATCCGGAGGGGCGCAAACTCCTCCGGATTCATGCTGCCTCCCAATGGAGAGGCCTGGTAATCTGAGTCATCCGGTTGACCGAGCTTAGGTCCGCCTGTTTGACCCGGACTACCGGTGTTCTACTGTAGTTGCAATCCTGTGTAATACAGGGAAATTTACTAGTAATACATATTCAAAATCTGATTTAAATTATTCTGAGTACAAATTGTGGATTCTTTCTTTTACTTCTTTTGTTATTCAGAGCTGCTTCAGTATGTCTCTGTGCTACTACAGTTTGAATTAACTGAATTAAACTCTTGACATAGGAAAAGCAGAATCCTGCCTTAGTAATAACAGCATTTGATGACTAGCTATGCAGTCTTTTCCAGCATTGCGCTTTCATGGCAACCTAATGCAAAGAATGACTCAACATAAAGATATTCAATACAGCAAATCCACTATTTTAACTGGCATTTGGGGTGCATTTTTAAAAGGCCATTTATCTTTTACCTGAGAGAACACATCTATTAAAATCTCTAGATTCTCCAAGGTGACTCAAAGGTCCATAGAATCACCCTGGAGGACCAAGAGTTTCCTAGAGAAAACATATGACTCAAATCCACAAAAACTTCACCCACAAATGTGGATGGCTGGGTGTACGAAAGTCAACAACAGATTCAAGTTGGGTCAAAAATATTTGTGCTAGCAATGTAAGAAAATGCCTCAGATCAGATTTCTTAACATAATAATTACAAGATCTGTGGTGATCTTTTAGGGAGTGAGAAGCAGGATTTAAAACTTAGAATTATTAAGAGCTGTCTGGTTATTTATTTTGTGTCAAAAGCATTGCATAATAAATAAATTTAAAAGTGATAAAATAAAGGAATCACAAACAGCTAAATAGTTTTGGACCAAAAGCGGGCAACAGCAATAGCATTGTCCGTAGCTTTAAACAACTCCTCCTCCGTGCATGAGGCAGGGCATTGTGGGCAAGCATACATATGAGGAGTTGTTTGTTCAGCTCCACAGTCACACAAGGTGGAAGATTCCTTCAGGTAGTGCCACTGTCTGGTTATATTGTATAACTGTCTGGTTATATTGTATAGCATCTATTGTATAGTGTCAAGCATTCTGACAGGCTTAAATAAACAGAAAGAGGGTAACTAAAGTAACTGCAATGTTTCTTCTAACAAGGCAAAATAAATTATTTTACATCCCAAAAGGAAGACACATTACTAAAAACTTGAGTAGACTTCTATGAAGTTTTTAAAACTAAAAATTGCACAAGAACTGTCTTAATTACTATTTGATTTTTTCCTTTAGGATCTGATGAAATTTCTGAAGATGTTTTTGATAAAGCCTTTGCATCATCTTTTGATTCTTGTTTTTTCAGCTGTTGCTCTTCCAATCTTTCCCTTTCTTCCAGTTTCTTCCGCACTTCTGCCTCTTCATACCTGGTTAAAAATAAAGATATTTTTGTTTTAGAAGTGAATTTACTCACTGCCAATATTGTAGGATCTTGTTAATCATTATTTTTAAAATATAAACAAATATATATACATATATGTATCAGTTGCTGTTACTCAACTTATTTACTTATAAAGATTTAATTAGTAAAGGGAAGTAAGAGTTAAGCCAGTAGTTAATTTAAAGTTCTGCTACCATTACCAAAAGTAAGTGTTTTTTTTAAAGAAGAGAAGTACCATACTATTGCCAATAGAGAAGCTATCATCATATTTTTAATTATGGCAACAACACTGTGAAATAACAGGTGATAATTCTGAGTTTCTCATTTTACAGAAGCTCCAGCAGAAATAATGCAGCTATGATGAAACATATGACAGAAGATATAAAAATTCCAAGAACACATATTTGCTTTTGACACTTTTTAAACATACCTAAGTTTAAGACTTTCTGAAAGCCTTTCAGCCTCTTCGATAGCTTTTTTAACATTGGTAGGTCCAAGTAGGGAATGAAAGTAATCCTGAAATTATAAGAAGCATCAAACCATGTAATAATACTGTCCGTTTTATACAGAGAACATTTACTGGTATCATTACGATAATAATAATAATTTATTTATATAGAATCATAGAGTTGGAAGAGACCTCATGGGCCATCTAGTCCAACCCCCTGCCACGAAGCAGGAAAATCGCATTCAAAGCACCCCTGACAGATGTCTATCCAGCCTCTGCTTAAAAGCCTCCAAAGAAGGAGCCCACCATCTCCTCGAAGGGACTTGGGGCGGTTCACAAAAGCACTCCAAGTGTAACAAATATAAAATACAACAATACACGAGAATATAAAACAACGGCAATGTAAGTTAACATGACAAATTTACCTAAAACTTCAAATAAACCCTTTTGATTTAAAATACCGTAAAACGCAGCAGTGGCTGTGGATATAAGGTAGGCTGTATTCAAGCAATCAAAGTGAAACGAGTCACCTCGAAATTAACAGTTTAGATTCTAATCATAGTCATTACCACTTTAACACTGCTTTATAGATGAAAGCTGCAGCCTCAATCTGAAGTGTTTGCTCTCATGAGCTTTTCTTTCTGAACTGACTCATTTCTAAGACTACAGCCTTGTTTTCAACTTGCTCTCAAATCTTTCCCTAGCGCGGGAGTAGACAACAATAATTCCACGGGCATCACCAATAATAAGCCATCATTGCAATAATCCAGGTTGCTAAGTATTGAGTTCAAATCTTGCCACAACAGGGTTGTTGTGTGTTTTTCGGGCTGTATGGCCATGTTCCAGATGTATTCTATCCTGATGTTTCGCCCACATCTATGGCAGGCATCCTCGGAGCTTGTGAAGTATATACCTCACAACCTCTGAGGATGCCTGCCACAGATGTGGGCGAAAGATCAGGATAGAATACATCTGGAACATGGCCATACAGCCTGAAAAACACACAACAACCCTGTGATTCCAGCCATGAAAGCCTTGGCGCAATAGTTTCTCTGGAGAAAGTAGGTTTACCTTTTGTATAGATGAGAATTGGCTCCATTTACTTTTGTGGTACAAAAGAAATTTAAAAGGGAAGGAAGACATTTTCAGTAAAGGAGATTTTTATGAAATATAAGCCCTATTCACTTTACTTATACTTCATTTAATTTTTTTAGTTCTACCTCAAACTGTAAGGTATGTATTAAGAATCTAAAAATTCAGTAAATAAATTGGTAACTGCATACATACTTGTTGTTGTTTGAAATCGGGCCTCTTTTTAATAAGATTATACACGGTCACATACTTCATGTAAAGTACATAGGCTTTCTCTTCATCTCTATCCAAACGGCATTCTTCAGCTGCTTTGAAGATCTTAAGAGCACTCTGTACATAACTTTAAATTAAAGCAAAAAATTAAAAATCACTTAAATACTTAAACCTATGGCTTGTATAAAGCAAATGGTTCCATCTATATTAAAATATGGTCTCTATGCAAATCACTCACATCTGAGGTGTTCATTCTCGAGTAAGTATATATAGGGTTGTAATCTATGAACAGCATTTTAAAAATAAAATAGTCTGCTTTCTACAAGACTCTTCATGTTTAACAAGGGAAGAAAGGTTACTTAACTGATTGGGCAATTAAGTAACAATAAAAACTAGCCTAGAAATTGTATAAATTCAACATTATTCTCCAAATTATATAATGTATGCTGAACACATGCTATATCACTCCCTTCTTTCAAAAAGCTCAAAATTACTAATAAAAAGATGTATTTCTATTGGGATGTCTCTACATTTGATAGGGAAGTAGTCAGCTTGAGTTATCTGGGCAATATTACAGGAAACAGTATCTGCTGAAAATCTATATATATAAAAGAGTGATGGCATCACGGCGACCCACAAAACAACAAAACTACAGGCCCCCCAACCTCGAAATTTGACAACACAACCCATCATCCACGCCTCTAGGTTGATACAACAAAAAGAAAAGAAAAATAAAGTCCTAATTAGAGAGAGAGGAATAATTGCTTTTATCCAATTGCTGCCAGTTAGAAGGCTAAGCTCCTCCAACTTGGTCTCCTAGCAACCCAATAAAAAATAATAAAAAACACTAAAAAATTGATACAATAAAAATACTATAATAACAGAAAATAACTAAAAATAATACAAGAAAATAATAAAATATAATAAATAAAAATATAACTTACAATAAAATTAATTTAAAAATGCAAATAAAATCAAATAAAAATTACACAACAATTTTTAACCAATACCACCACCACTTTGCCACAGCAACGCGTGGCCGGGCACAGCTAGTATAATCTAATTAAAAGAATTCTGATCACTACTGAAGTCTGTGTACCAAAAAAGCAGTGATACTATACTTAAAAAAATATGAGATAATAGTGTCTAAGTCAGCAATTATGCATACCTCTTAGTACTGGTTTTCTCAGGTTTTATTTCTGTCTTTTTGTTAAGATCTTTCAATGAAGTGCACAGATATAGGTCTTTAGGTACAGATGCCACAGCAGGCATCTTAATATAGAGATATGTCTTCTCAAAAGGATTCAAGAAGGCTTTATGTTATTGCTCAATACTCCTGGTTTACTGAAAAAGAAAATATTTAAAATAGGTGTTCAAAGAAAGTTGACACATCTTCATCAATATTTGAATGTTTGATCATGCAAACACTGACAATGTAAGTATGGCAGCCAATAGCCTAAACAGCCAAAAAGTCACATATACTTAATGGTGTATAGCAAGAGAAATCGTGTTCAAATCCCTTTCTCAAATTTGTCATTTTCATTTTCCCAGCATGAGCTATTATGTATGTTGCAATAATTATCTTTGAGTACTGAAATGTGAGAAACAATGAATTAGCAGGAAATACCATGTAATAATACACTGTTTTCTACAAGCCCCAGTGTGAAGATACATTACATATCACTCCACCAATACACATGTGTTTCTTGTTCACTTTGTCTCTTACATCTGTTTTCTTCCACACCATGGATTACTAGTTTTTAAAAAGCCACTGCTGTATCCTAGAAACTTTGAGACTTTTCTAAATATATCTTCAAGGTTCAACATGTTATGTAATTTTTCTCTTCATCACCTTGACAGCAGCCAGTTATTAGTTTTTTTCCTTGACATTAGAATGGAGTACTGATATACAGTAATTAGAATATCAATACAGATTCTACCTTTGGCTGTGGGAAAACACTGGACCCTATCAATAAAAGAGGCTGGAATTTTTCTCTGGTTTGTACCATCTGATGCATCACTTACCACCAATAAAGTTTATCTTACAGAAGGCATCCTCAAATTGCAGCAGCTGTTTGGACCTCCAATTCCCAGAATTCCATTGAAAACACTGGCTAGGGTTTCTGGGGGTTGGGGCCCCCCGGGAGAGCCACAGTTTGAGGATGCCTATCTTACAGCAATAATATGTCAGTGTTTGGCATCAGGCAAACTCTTGGGGAGAACTGGAATTGCACCCAATTCCAGCACTGGACACATGCGCACTAGCACTAATTCAGGGACCACGTATTTGAGATGCACGGAAATAAATGACTCAGATAACCAGCATAGTTAAAATTAAAATTACATAATTTGAAAGCTTCCTCAAATAGCTAATTGAGCCATTCCTATCATATGAAGTAAAACGACAGTTTAAAGGGAAAAATTGCAGACTTAGTTGCCTTTCACAAGATGTAAACTATAATGCTGACTATTATAAATAGGACCACTTTTATATTATTGTTTCCTCTTTTACTGATAGATAACCTCCAGCATGAATTTCTAATTCACAATTTACTTAATTTGCTGGGTAAGACAAATACTTTAATGAACTTTTGAAATCTAATAGCTCAAATTTTTCTCAATCCAAGTGGTTGGAGGTTGACTCAAATAATCTGAATACCTTTATTTCAATGCCTTTCATTTCTTTCAATAGATATTCACTTAGAATCATAGAATAGTAGAGTTGGAGGAGACCTCAAGGGCCATCCATTCCAACCCCCTGCCAAGTAGCAAGGGGTTGGACTTAAGCTTCTAATCAAATATTAACCAGATTTTTATCCACAGGGTATATAGGCAAGCTTTCAGATCTTGATATAAGATGTTTTACAAATTGGCCAACACTGCAACTCCTGAAATATAATGGATTACAGTATTTAATTAGCTCCTCTATTTCTCAATTATAGACTTCCATGTTTACTACGGATATGAGTAAGCAATGTTTGGGCTCATCCTACTGCTGCCTGTCTGCATTCTTAATGCATTTGCCTCAGCTGTCCTACTATACGTTAACCACAATATAGTCCAGGCATGAGATGAAAAGAAAATGTTATCAGTGCTTCCCCCTTCACCTACAAATATTTTACATACCATTATGTAACTTTTTAAGATTTGCAACAAACATTTTCACAAACAAACAAGGACTAAAAGTTTTTCCAAGTCCAATTTGTCTATATATATCGGGTATGACCATGACAGTCACACAAATATGCATACAGTGGGCCTTTGTTATCCACTGGGGTTTGGTGCCAGTACTATGACCATCTTCCCTCACCAGATCCTGGGATACCAAAACCCATAGATGTTCAGTCTCATTAAATACAATGATGTAGTAAAAGGATGGCAAAGTTTGCTTTCTGGAATTAAAAAAATAATAAATACACTTTTTCTTGAGTGGAATTGCACACACGCTTGAAAAGTGCACTTATTCCTGAATAACATCTCAACCTAGGCCATATAATAGATAAACAAAAACTGAAAAATCCAAACTCAAAATCAATAGGACTTTGGCAACCGCCTTTGATGGATTATTGGCTTTTCTTATCTGAAGTATTTATAGGGTTACAGACTCAAATATTTGAATGTTCTTACTATGAGCTACACTTGTTAAAATATATTTCTGTCTAATATGGATCCCACAGAACTGAAAAACACAAGTATTCATAATTCAAAGCCACTAATCCCAATACTTCCCATCACTGTCGTGAACATCTGAAATTCTGACCAGTTCCTGATAAGTTACTACAGAGACTCTAACAACATAGTACTATTGCTGTATTACTAAAGCATGTGAAATTTTCAAAGTACCATATAAAGATGATAGAATTCAGTCCCTCTCTTGGCAGACTTATTGCTTAAGTATGCAAAATGTCATTGCATCGAATTATTGATGTTCTCCCACAAGCCAAATCTTACTTTTTGGTTCCAGTGTACCTGAAGTGACATAACAAAATAGCATAATGATTTCTAGTACAAGAGGATTCTAAGTGGCTTACAAAAAATGTTGAAAGCCTGCAATTATCTTGGCTCAAAATGCTTATTTGTATGTCACACTGACTGAATCTTTTAAACAATCACTGCAAAACATCTTGATATATACTGCAGTGAAGTTGGCCAAGTTAAAAGATGGATACTTAACACTCTGATTATATTATTGGAGATATAAACAACATTAGAAATTCTCATGGCCAATTCTCTGCTTTTGGGACCCCCCAGGGGCTGCTCAAAGTGGCCCATTTGAGGACTACCACTTTCACAATCCTTTACCACTGGGACTGATGGAACTGCAGACAAAAATATCTAGAAAATCGAATATTCTTGACTCTGGTTTAAAGTCAGGGATACTTCTATAACTTCACAAACCACACCTCTGCTGCGTGACAACGCAGCACCAAGCCTCCTTCACTGAAAACTCTGTGGCTGGATCTATACTGCCCTATATCCTAGGATTTCATCTCAAATTGTCTGATTACCCCAGATTATCTGGCAGTGTAGACTCATATAACCCAGTTCAAAGCAGATAATCTGGGATCAGAACCTGGATACAGGGCAGTCTAAATCCAGCCTGTAATAACAATATAGAAAGATGTCAAAGGCTTTCATAGCCGGAATCACTGGGTTGCTGTGAGTTTTCCGGGCTGTATGGCCATGCTCCAGAAGTATTCTCTGCTGACGTTTCGCCCACATCTATGACAGGCACCCTCAGAGGTTATGAAATCTGTTGGAAACTAGGCAAGTGGAGTTTATATATCTGTGGAATGTTCAGGGTGGGAGAAAAAACTCTTGTCTGCCTGAGGCAGGTGTGAATGTTTCAGTTGGCCACCTTGATTAGCCATTCAATGCCACAAATATATAAACTCCACTTGCCTAGTTTCCAGCAAACCTCACAACCTCTGAAGATGCCTGCCATAGATGTGGGCGAAACGTCAAGAGAGAATGCTTCTGGAACTTGGCCACACAGCCTGGAAAACTCACAGCAACTAAATCCAGAAAGTCTTGCTTGAATACTTTGTGGCGTAATTACTTAACTGTAGTCGCTTACGTTAATCCAAAACCCACTGACATCGTACAGTGTGACAAGTGAAAACCACATTCAAATGATAAACCGTCTCTTCCCATTTTGAATTTCCATAATTTTTCCTTATGTAGATAGCCACCAATTAGAATTTCCAAATGTGACCTATTATTACAAGTACATGCCATGGGATTCAACCCAACCTATAAGCGTGCTTAACTCTGGAAACTGGGACTGTGTCCGTTCACAGCAATTCTACAGTGTAGACCAGGCATGGGCAAACTTGGGCCCCCCAGGTGCTTTGGACTTCAAATCCCACAGTTCCTAACAGCTTCGGGTCCTGTCCTTTCTCCCCAGAATAATAGAATCATAGAGTTGGAAGAGATCTCATGGGCCATCCAGTCCAACCCCCGACAGGAAGCAGGAAATCGCATTCAAAGCACCCCCAACAGATGGCCATCCAGCCTCTGCTTAAAAGCCTCCAAAGAAGGAGCCTCCACCACACTCTGCGACAGAGAGTTCCACTGTCGAACAGCCCTCACAGCGAGGAAGTTCTTCCTAATGTTCAGGTGGAATCTCCTTTCCTGTAATTTAAAGCCATCGTTCTGCGTCTCCAGAGCAGTAGAAAACAAGCTTGCTCCCCCCTCTCTATGACTTCCCCTAATACATGGCCCTCATCATGTCTCTTCTCAGCCTTCCCTTCTGCACTTTCAGGGAAAAGGAATGGGCCTGGAGCTTAGGAATTGTGGGAGTTGAAGTCCAAAACACCTGGAGGGAGAGCCCAAGTTTGCTGGTGCCTGGTGTAAACACACTTGAAGTTATTATATTAGCAGTATTATATTATAATATATTATATTATATTGCAGTAGAGTCTCGCTTATCCAACATAAACAGGCCGGGAGAATGTTGGATAAGTGAATATGTTGGATAATAAGGAGAGATTAAGGAAAAGCCTATTAAACATCAAATTAGGTTATGATTTTACAAATTAAGCACCAAAACATCATGTTATACAAGAAATTTGACAGAAAAAGCAGTTCAATACGCAGTAATGTTATGTTGTAATTACTGTATTTAAGAATTTAGCACCAAAATATCACGATATATTGAAAAAATTGACTACAAAAATGGCTTGGATAATCCAGAAGTTTGGATAAGCGAGGCTTGGATAAGTGAGATTCTACTGTATATCCTCGTACTGATTTCTTCCACTTATGAAGTGACTCCAAACTGCCCTTGAAACTCAAGCTCCAGTGGGACAAGTTAGTTTTGAAATCACCTTGAACCTAAGTCACACCGTGGAATAAATGCAGTTTGATACCCTTTTAACTGCCATATGGAATCTTGGGAAGAGTTTCAAGTGAGCCCACTGCACTGGGCCGTGGCAGTTAAAGGGGTTTCGAACTGCGCTCATTCTAAAGCAGTAAAATCCTGAGGGAACGAGGCCCAAACCCTCCCCGGCTCCCCTCAGGCGCAGAGAAGGCCTAGCTGGGTGGAGGCAGGCCTCTCACCCTGGTGAAGAGGACTCACCGCCCCGGCCTCGCTGTCCTTCCCTCCGGGTCTAGGCCCATCTCCCGGCACCGAGGCGGCTGAGGAAGCGAGCCCGAGCTGCCGTCGACGCTCGTTGGCCGAGGAGGAACTGAGGGGCGGGGAGACGGGCCTTCCGCGAAAGGGGCTGGGCCGCCGGAAGTGTCCGAGGCCGGAGATGGATGAGGTGGCCGTGGCGCGCCTGAAGAGAAACCGAGGGGCCCGCGCTCCCCGAAGGACCTTGACGGGAAGCAGCCGACTCAGCAAGCAACACACTGCGGGGGAGCTCTTTAAGTGTTTTGGACTTCGAATCCCAGAAGGCCGTGCGAGCTTGTCCAATGGAGAGGAATCTTGGGAAATGGAGTCCAAAACAGATGTTTGGAAATTGGAATTCGATACCACTTTGAATTGTCATGCTGCAGAATGCTATACATCAGGCATGGGCAAACTTGGGCCCTCCGGGTGTTTTGGACTTCAAATTCCCACAATTCTTAACAGTAGGCTGTTAGGAATTGTGGGAGTTGAAGTCCAAAATACCTGGAAGGCCCAAGTTTGCCCATGCCTACTATAGATGTAGTTTCAGGCCCTTCTACACTGCCCTTTATCCCAGGATCTGATCCCAGATTAAAGGTAAAGGTTTCCCCTGCCATTAAGTCCAGTCGTGTCCAACTCTAGGGGTTGGTGCTCATCTCCATTTCTAAGCCGAAGAGCCAGCGTTGTCTGTAGACGCCTCCTAGGTCATATGGCTGGCATGACTGTATGGAATGTCGTTACCTTTCCACCGGAGCGGTACCTATTGATCTACTTCTTGAAAACCTGGCTCTTTACTCAGGCCTTTAGATAGATTGCTCATCCCCATAGCAATCTATCTGTGACCAGTTTGCACTTTTTACCTTTGTCAACTTGATATAGACACAGGGTCTATTCCCATCCCAATTTGCACTTCCAAGAATTTGCAGCACTTTATCAGTCACCTCATGTTTACAATATTTATATGGTGCACCTTACCAGTCTACTTTTACAACCTCTCCGTTTTAATCCATGTTTTTATTAGTTCTTGTCATTTGTTTTTATTGGCTAATGTTTAAATTTTTATAATTGTGCATGTTTTTTGTCTATTGTTGTGTTTTATATTGCTATTGTTTTTATTCGGGCTTGGCCCCATGTAAGCCGCCCTGAGTCCCCTTTGGGGAGATAGAGGTGGGGTATAAAAATAAAGTTATTATTATTATTATTACTCACATTTGCTTGTTTTTGAACTGCTAGGTTTATTTTATTTATTACAACATTTCTATCCTGCCCTTTTCCCTCCCGAGGGGGGACTCAGGGCAGTTTACAACCAATATAAACAGAATATATAAAAACAATTACAATACAACAATAATAATAATTAAAATTACATTAAGTTAAAACATCCATATAAATATATATTCAGAGGTATAATTGAGTCACAATCCAAGTCTGTCAGTTCTTTATCATGAGTTCACAATAATTAATGCTGCATCTATCTCTCAAAAGCCTGGTCCCATAACTAAGTCAAAAGCTTGGCCTAACAGCGGGAGCCCACCCCGCTCCCCGGATTTGAACCACCAACCTTTTGGTCAGCAAGTTAAGCAGCTCAGTGGTTTAACCTGCTGCACCAGATTACGTTTTAAAGAGGAATACAAGTCCCCACTGCCAGATAATTTAGGATAAACAGATAATCTGGGATCAGATCCTGGCATATAGGGGTTGTGTGGAAGGGCCCTTGGCCCACATTATCTGCTTTCAATTGGATTATATGGCAGTGTGGATTCAGATAACCCAGGGCCCTTCTACATAGCCACATAACCAAACTAAAACTATTGTCTGCATTTTAAAAGTATTATAGAGAATTAAGGCTGCCCATATGCTGACTGATGCAGTGGGTCCTTGGTATCTGCTGAGATTTAGTTCCGGGTCTCCCGTGGACACTGAAATCCATGCATATTCAAGTGACATTATATACTGTGATGTAAAATGTCTCTTATATACAACGGCAAAATCAAATTTTGCTTTTTGGAAATTTTAGGTTGGAGGTGTTGTTAAGTTGTGTATAATAGAATTTGTGAGTATGGAGGGCCGGCTCATGAACTATTAGTACAAGTTACTAATAACAAGTCAGCCCTCCACATGTCCGAGTTTCACTTTTGCAGATGTGATTATTTACAAACTTGATTAATATGTTTTCTCTAGGGGCCCTTCAACACAGCCCTATAACCCAGAATATCAAGGCAAAAAATCCCACAATATCTGCTTTGAACTGAGTCCACACTGCCATAGATTCCAGTTCGAAGCAGATAATGTGGGATTTCCTGCCTTGATGTTCTGGGTCATATGGCTGTGTGGAAGGGCCCCAAGTTGAAAGGCGCTTCTGTGCCCTTTCACACAACCATATAACCCAGAATATCAAGGCAGAATAACCCACAATACCTGCTTTCAACTGGAATATGAGTCCACACTGCCATATATCCCAGTTCAAAGCAGATAATCTGGGACTTTATTCGGATGTGTGGAAGAGGCCTATGTCTCTCTGGGGGCCCTTCCACACAGCCATATAATCCAGAATATCAAAGCAGAAAATCCCACATTATCTGCTTTGAATTGGAATATATCTGCTTTGACTTGGTCCCTTCCACACAGCTGAATAAAACCCCACATTATCTGCTTTGAATTGGAATATGTACAGTAGAGCCTCACATATCCAACATTCTGGATTATCCAACGCATTTTTGTAGTCAATTTTCAAAACATCATGATATTTTGGTGCTAAATTCGTAAATACAGCAATTACTACATAGCATTACTGCATATTGAACTACTTTTTCTGTCAAATTTGTTGTATAACATGATGTTTTGGTGCTTAATTTGTAAAATCATAACCTAATTTGATGTTTTAATAGGCTTTTTCTTAATGCCTCCTTATTATCCAACATATTCACTTATCCAACGTTCTGCCGGCCCGTTTATGTTGGATAAGTGTGGATTCAGATATCCCAGTTCAAAGCAGATCTTGTGGGATTTTCTGCCTTGATGTTCTGGGTTATCTGGCTGTGTGGAAGGGTCCTTGGATAACTCAAGTCAAAGTAGATATTGTGGGATTTTCTGCCTTGATCTTCTAGGTTATATAGCTGTGTAGAAGAGCCCCCCCTCTCTCTCCCTCTGAGGCTGAACTCCCTCCCCCTTTTTTTTTCCAAGCCAAACAATATCCAGCTTTATTAAAGGTACTTTTCATAAAACGATCAATCAATGGTATTAAGGCAGGACATGGGCTACAATCTGCAATGTTTTACAAGTCCCAACTCCCCTTCTTCTTGGACTACCAAAATGTAAACTTACTATATAAAACCCAATGAAGAATCTTCAATTTGTACTTGGAACAGGGAAAGTTTAGAGTGAGGGTGGACACTTTTCACATTTAAGTATGTTGTTTAACAACTTTTCACAAGCCTACCCTGACTTTTAGAGGAAAACAAAACTGATTTTTGTTTTATTGACTTTATTGATTTCTCAAATGGTTAAACATTTAAATTTCCCAAAATGCCTGTGTCTTGAGGAGGAGGAAAATTTTAAAATTCTGCTTACCGTGTTCATTCTTTGCACATTGTCATTTGCTTTGTATGTATCGCTCCTCAGAATGGCATAGGGATCTTTACTTGCTTTCTTAAATCAAGCCAATCTTATAATGTCAGGCAGTCCAGATCTCTGGTGTCAAATACTAAGGAAGGGAAGATGGCTCATAAATGAGCAGCATTTCTTTTTTTATAGTGTTGAATCTTCAGATTAAGAATTCTGCAACTCCCTCCCTTTCAAGGCGGGAAAAGCAACAACTCTTCAAACATGGCGGCTCCCTTCTGCGCCTGCGCGCCTTTCAAATCCTAATATCCCTCCGCCGACACCCCCTCCCCCTCCCTCGCTTGTTTCTTTTGTGAGGCGACTGAGATACAAAAATAATCCCTTTCTCTTACAAAGTAATAATAAGGAAAGACTATATTCAGAGTTGTATTGTCGTTCCTTTTTGCCAGGCGAAAGGATTTGGGAAGGGCGCAGAAACCTCGCCGGTGTGTCCCGCCTCCTCCTCGTCGAGGCCTGGAGGGTGAATAGCGCTCCCTGCCGGTGTCCTTCCGCCACAGCGCCGAGCGGGACTCTTTGGCGGGGCTTCTGAGACGCGGATGAGGAGGAGGCGGCGAAGGCGGCGGAGGCCTTTCTCTCTTTCTCACGGTAAGCGGCGCCTCGGCCTACCCCCTCCCCTACCCTCTTCCCTCCCTCCTTCCTTCCTCTTCCTCAAGCTTTTCCAGGTCAGTCCGGCGCCTTTTTGTCGAGGGCCCTTGTTGTTACCGGATGTGGAAGTGGATCTCTTCTTCGCTGGTAAAAAATAATTCCACTTCCCCCGGAACCCGGCGCTTCATTGCGGCCCTCGCCTCCTCCTCGCGCCCAGCCAGGATTTCCTGTCAGCGGAGGAAAAGGAGCCGGGACGCAGGAGGAGAGGCCTTCCTTCCTTCCTTCCTCCCTCCCTTCCGGGGAGAAGGCCCTCCTTCACCGCCGCCTTTCCAGGGAATGGGAACCTTTGCACTCGTGTCGCCCCGCTCACACGTGCCCCCTCCCCGCGCCTCAGGACACGCGTGTTCTTCTCAAGGCCTCCGAGGACCAGCTAGGCCTCTTCCCCCTCCTCACGAAAGGCTCTCGGAGAAAGTGCTTCTGACAGGCCTGAGGCCTACCGCCTCACAGAATGAAAGAGCAGCAAGAGACCCCAGGGGCCACCCAGTCCTTCCTTACTTACTTAGGGCCCTTCCACACAGCCCCATATCCCAGAATATCAAGGCAAAAACCCCATATTATCTGAGTATGGACTCAGATAACCCAGGGCCCTTCCACACAGCCCCATATCCCAGAATATCAAGGCAAAAACCCCATATTATCTGAGTATGGACAAGAGACCCCAGGGGCCACCCAGTCCTTGCTTGCTTACTGACGGCCCTTCCACACAGCCCTATATCCCAGAATATCAAGGCAGAAATCCCATATTGTCTGAGTATGGACAAGAGACCCCAGGGGCCACCCAGTCCTTCCTTACTTACTTAGGGCCCTTCCACACAGCCCTATATCCCAGAATATCAAGGCAAAAATCCCATATTATCTGAGTATGGACAAGAGACCCCAGGGGCCACCCAGTCCTTCCTTGCTTACTTACTTAGGGCCCTTCCACACAGCCTCATATCCCAGAACATCAAGGCAGAAATCCCATATTATCTGAGTATGGACAAGAGACCCCAGGGGCCACCCAGTCCTTGCTTAGGGCCCTTCCACACAGCCCTATATCCCAGAATATCAAGGCAAAAATCCCATATTATCTGAGTATGGACAAGAGACCCCAGGGGCCATCCAGTCCTTCCTTGCTTACTTACTTAGGGCCCTTCCACACAGCCCTATATCCCAGAATATCAAGGCAGAAATCCCATATTATCTGAGTATGGACAAGAGACCCCAGGGGCCACCCAGTCCTTGCTTACTTACTGAGGGCCCTTCCACACAGCCCCATATCCCATAATATCAAGGCAGAAATCCCATATTATCTGAGTATGGACAAGAGACCCCAGGGGCCACCCAGTCCTTGCTTACTTACTTAGGACCCTTCCACACAGCCCCATATCCCATAATATCAAGGCAGAAATCCCATATTTTCTGAGTATGGACAAGAGACCCCAGGGGCCACCCAGTCCTTGCTTACTTACTTAGGACCCTTCCACACAGCCCCATATCCCATAATATCAAGGCAGAAATCCCATATTATCTGAGTATGGACAAGAGACCCCAGGGGCCACCCAGTCCTTGCTTACTTACTTAGGACCCTTCCACACAGCCCCATATCCCATAATATCAAGGCAGAAATCCCATATTATCTGAGTATGGACAAGAGACCCCAGGGGCCACCCAGTCCTTGCTTACTTACTGAGGGCCCTTCCACACAGCCCCATATCCCATAATATCAAGGCAGAAATCCCATATTATCTGAGTATGGACAAGAGACCCCAGGGGCCACCCAGTCCTTGCTTACTTACTTAGGACCCTTCCACACAGCCCCATATCCCATAATATCAAGGCAGAAATCCCATATTTTCTGAGTATGGACAAGAGACCCCAGGGGCCACCCAGTCCTTGCTTACTTACTTAGGACCCTTCCACACAGCCCCATATCCCAGAATATCAAGGCAAAAATCCCATATTATCTGAGTATGGACAAGAGACCCCAGGGGCCACCCAGTCCTTGCTTACTTACTGAGGGCCCTTCCACACAGCCCCATATCCCATAATATCAAGGCAGAAATCCCATATTATCTGAGTATGGACAAGAGACCCCAGGGGCCACCCAGTCCTTGCTTGCTTACTGAGGGCCCTTCCACACAGCCCCTTATCCCATAATATCAAGGCAGAAATCCCATATTATCTGAGTATGGACAAGAGACCCCAGGGCCCACCCAGTCCTTGCTTAGGGCCCTTCCACACAGCCCTATATCCCAGAATATCAAGGCAAAAATCCCATATTATCTGAGTATGGACAAGAGACCACAGGGGCCACCCAGTCCTTGCTTGCTTACTTAGGGCCCTTCCACACAGCCCCATATCCCAGAATATCAAGGCAAAAATCCCATATTATCTGAGTATGGACAAGAGACCACAGGGGCCACCCAGTCCTTGCTTGCTTACTTAGGGCCCTTCCACACAGCCCCATATCCCAGAATATCAAGGCAAAAATCCCATATTATCTGAGTATGGACTCAGATAACCCAGGGCCCTTCCACACAGACATATAACCCAGAACATCAAGGCAAAAAATCCCACAATATATGCTTTGAACTGGGTTATCTGAGACCACACTGCCATATATTCATGCTTCTAAGGTTAGTACCGGGAGCCCCGGTGGCAAAGTGCGTTAAAGCACTGAGCTGCAGACCGAAAGGTCCCAGGTTCAAGCCCCGGGAGCGGCGTGAGTGCCCGCTGTTAGCTTCAGCTCCTGCCAACCTAGCAGTTCGAAAACATACCAATGTGAGTAGATCAATAGGTACCGCTCCGGCGGGAAGGTAACGGCGCTCCATGCAGCCATGCCGGCCACATGACCTTGGAGGTGTCTACGGACAACGCCGGCTCTTCGGCTTAGAAATGGAGATGAGCACCAACCCCCAGAGTCAGACATGACTGGACTTAATGCCAGGGGAAACCCTTACCTTTACCTTAAGGTTAGTACGCATGTTCCCAAAACTAGTACCACATGCAGTCAAGTGATGTAAAGGTAAAGGTTTTCTAGGCACTCATGCTCAAAGACAAAGACACCCAGCAAGGGTAAATGATAAAGACGACCCAGATTGTTATATGGATAAAGTTGGAGGATATTGGACGAACGGATTTTAAGCATATGTTTTATATTTTATACTGCATTTAATTGGTTGTAATATATTTTTATATGTTGTTTTTAATGATGTATCGGCATCAAATTGTTGCCAATTGTACGCCGCCCTGAGTCCCTCCGGGTGAGAAGGGCGGGATAGAAATATTTGAAATAAATAAATAAATAAGGGTGTCACAAACAGTCCCATAGAAGAAGAAGAAGGGAGCATTTGAAAAAGCGAATGTCTGGAGGAGAGCAAACTGGAAGAGAAAAGATTTCTTCCTTTGATCGCCTAAGAACCATGAATACAATACACAATCATTATGCTTAGCCTATTAAATGACTAAAAAATAAAAACACAACCCAGATTAAAGTGGTTTAGGTAAAAGGAATGAAACCCTATTCTGATCAAAAAATACCAAACATAACAGAGTGTTATTATCTATTTTACATAAACAAAACAGAAAGAAATCATTCAACATTTAATTTGGTAGTCATCACAAGGAAAAGAAAAATTTCCAAAATTGGGTTTACTACAGTATCAGTACCTGAATTGCTGTAGGATAATTTGGGTAGTCCTTCACTAGATGGCCTAAATGCCTTAAAAGCTCCCGATTCATTCTGATGTTGGAAGTTAGACAAGATCAGCACTGGTCAATACTTGTATAGGAGACCACCAACAAAGACACATATTTCAAAGAAAGCTGGCAAAACCACCGCTGAGTACTGTCAAATATAAGGCCAGATGTAGTGATTTTAGGGTATTTAGGCCACCATGAGAATGCTTTAATCACATACTGTTTAGTTTATAGAGGACTAACTTTAGAAAGGGTTCAAAAGTTTCAACTGGCCCAAAGAGCAACAGTCAAGACAAACAGCTTTTTCTTGACAACAGCTCCATGGAAATATCTGTTTATGTGTACCGTCTAGATTGCTGTTTATGACTTATAGTGTCCATTATAATATGTGTTCAGGTTGTGCTGTATTCTCCCATACAAGATTCCTTGAACCATGAGATCTTTGGAAAAGGTCCTTCTGAGATTGAGGACTTCCCTCAATGGCTGGCCTTAAGCATCCTTCTTGATAAATTAGACTTTTCCCCCGTTATGTCGCCCAAAGTCCCATATTACTAATGTGTTTTGTTTGTCAAGAAAGTTGCTTTAAAGTTGGCAATCGATTGATAGCACTCTTTCCAGAACTGATGCAAGCCTAATTTTTCCATCTAAAATATTTTACTAGATGTCCCTGGTAGATTTGGGAAAAAAGCTGTTAGAGGCTGCACGAGCAGGACAAGATGACGAAGTTCGGATTTTGATGGCCAATGGTGCACCTTTTACTACAGACTGGGTAATGGAAACATTTTCTAAATGAAATCACATTCTTGATTTTGTGCCGGCAGTATTCACTTTTGCATGCTTGTCTTAGAGAATCACATTATTATTAATTATTCCATATATAGTGTATGAATGGAAGCTTTCTGACAATAAGAGATTCTGCTTAATTTCTTATTTGGCTCTGAGATTTAATAAGACATTAGCCTCAGTCTAGCATCTTCTCAGCTCAATTTAAATATTTACATGGGGACTGAACAATGCCGTACTGTAAAACCTCTGAAATCACTTGACATTGCCATTCTGTGCTTTATAACTAGCAGGCAGGGGTGGAGAAGATAACATAAAATAAGGCAATGTTCTTTGGAGTTTTGACTTTGTATAAATCTGTGTAAATGTCTGTGATGGAATGTGCAATTTCAGCTTTGTGGTAATGAAAGTTTTATTTGTCTGAGCACAACAACACATTTAATTAGATGTTAAAGGCTATCCTGGATGGT
Organism: Anolis carolinensis; assembly: GCF_035594765.1. NCBI lineage: Eukaryota > Metazoa > Chordata > Lepidosauria > Squamata > Anolidae > Anolis > Anolis carolinensis. The sequence goes on along the minus strand of NW_026943822.1, from coordinate 14,875,876 downwards.
CATTTTAAAAACCTGTGGCATTCATTCAATACAAAAACACAAAAATAATTAGAAGATATAATCTTCCTATTTTGTTTAAATTGAGATTATATGAGTAAAAATGACTTCTCTTCTGATTATCAATATTTCAAACCCAGAAATGTGGAAAAGTGGAAAACTTGCATTAGAATATCTGCACAGTAATAAAAAATTGTTGAAAATTCTATCTTAAACCATGTTCTTTTTAATTTTGCTTTTTGTTATTTAATGCCATTTCAAAGTAAACATGACACTATTATGAAGAGTATGGCCCCTTCCACACAGCTGTATAAAATCCCACACTATCTGGTTTGAACTGCATTATATGGCACTGTGGACTCGAATAACCCAATTCAAAGTAGATATTGTGAATTATCTGCCTTGATATTCTGGGTTATGTGGCTGTGTGGAAAGGCCCTTAGTTAACATACAAATAACATTTATATGAAGGTAGCTAAAGCTGGAAGAAAGGCCTTCTATTATTTTTGTTTGTTAACTGTTTGCTTCATATGTTACAGTTGGGAACATCTCCACTTCATCTAGCAGCACAGTATGGGCACTATTCCACCACTGAAGTGTTACTTAGAGCAGGAGTAAGTCGGGATGCCAGAACCAAAGTGGACAGGACTCCATTGCATATGGCAGCTTCTGAAGGCCATGCATGCATAGTAGAAGTCTTACTCAAGGTAACCAATTCTTGGTTTTGTACAGAAGTTGCTTGCACATTGATATAGTACTAAATGGAAATGCATTTCATTTTATGTTATTTACGTTCCAGTTTTCTCCTAGTCCTGAAGCTACCACACTGTGGTTAAAACAAAATGGCCAGTATTTATCTAGTATAGTTTAGTTTCTTGGGGGTTATTTTCAGTTAAGGCCTCATTATCACTTTTTTTTAGGCAGGAGAGTTCTCTAACTTTCTCCAATAAAATAGTTGAAATGGATCTAGATCCCTTGTTAAGAGCTAGTTTATTTTTACTTTTGTGTTGTAATGTGGGTTGTAGGCTATATGTGTCAAGTGTTTTGATACGGTCAATGGGCTAATCAATATAACGTACTACTACTAATAGTCAACATTCCTTCTTTCCAACATTTCTCTTTCTCCTCTGGCTGCTTGTATAAGTCAGGAAGCACATTCGTCCATTATATGTATGGTGGCTTTTACTCTCTATGGAACTTGTCCATACCTGTATAGGTTAAAATTCACAGTAACAAAAGACAAATAGGATCCAGGGTTACATACACTCATCCATGGGCATGCTCCTTTCCATGTTCTTTTAAACATTCCCTTGGATCCAGAAGGCTGAAGCTTTTCTGTCCTTCCTTCTTATTGCAGGTCTTCTGTATTGTTGAAAGATGTGATAAAATCTTGGAAAGATGTCTCTTAAACTCTGATTTCATTCATTGCTCAGAAGCATAATATCTACTCTGCTACAGGAGATAATAATCTCCTTATTCATCTAGTTGATAGTTTAGTGAAATATTCACTTGATGATCATGTGATTCATGAAATGCCAACTATAAGGTAGCAGAAACAGAACTAACGCAGGTGTTTATCAGTTTTTGAATCCTGACATAAATTTATTCAAATTTGGGGGTTTGGTTTTAATTTTAGCACGGTGCTGATGTAAATGCAAAGGACATGCTGAAGATGACTGCTCTCCATTGGGCTACAGAACACAATCACCAAGAAGTAGTGGAACTCTTAATAAAGTATGGAGCAGATGTCCATACGCAGAGTAAATTTTGCAAAACAGCTTTCGACATTGCGATAGACAATGGATATGAAGACTTAGCAGAAATACTACAGGTAACTCAGAATTTGCCTCAATGAATTTGTTTTTAGTTCTGCATACCTTCACTTTTCTGACACTGCTATATATTACCATATATAGCCCTATTTAAGTCAACCTCATAAACATGTCAAGGGCAGGCTTTTGGCCTAGAATTGTGGATTTTACCTTGGCCTGTATGTCTATGTGTTTGCATGCAGACACGTTTAAACTAGGCTTGCTTGGTTTTTTTAAATGTAATAATAACCAAAGATGAAAGTCTCAGAGACAGAGAAAGATCTTGGCTGATTACCAGTCTGCTTTCAGGTCATCTTTCTTTATTGATGTTCTGAACTACCTGGTCCTAACTAGGTGCATATGGTCTTGTCTCACCACTCTCACCGTTCCTTAAATATTCCTTCTATTTAGTATCAGTCTCACTTCTGAATGTGAACTGTACTGATACTATTTTAGTTTAATATAACATGCCCTAGCATACATACAAATGCACTGTTGTAGTTTCCTTTCTTTCTTTTCCTTGGTCATAGATTGCAATGCAAAATCAAATCAACACAAATCCAGAAAGTCCTGACACTGTGACGATACATGCAGCGACACCACAGTTCATCATTGGACCTGGTGGAGTGGTGAATCTAACAGGTCTGGTATCTTCTGCAAATATGTAGCCGATATTTGAATGTACATGAGTTTGTTAATAAGTAGCACACCCAGTTCAGCAAAGCTGTTAACAAATCATGTGTATCATTTGTTTTATCCTTACAATAGAATGTTTTCATTTTGGTTAATGACTTTTGTCAAAACAAACGGACAACAAAAGGAAAGTAAACTACACGTTGGGACATCAAAATACAACATTTAAAAACAGAAACAATGTAAATACAAGAGTCAAAGAACAGCAATAAACATTTGTATATTTGAATAGCAGTGAGGATAGCAGAGAATTGTTTAAGACTGGCAGCACCCTGTTCCAGCAAATTATTACTTCAGCAGAAATCTATTTTATTATTGTTTCCTAGACTTCACCTTTTTGAAAGGGAAACTCAGACTTCGGAAATGTATTTGTGAGTTAATTAGAACTTGGTTTTGGAACCAGAGTTTTGATTTGAAGATAGTGATTCTTTTCAATAAAGCAGAGAAAGTCGCTGAAGGTATCACCATTAGCATTTTCCCATTCATTTCACTATTCTGTATGTACTATACCCATTGTTGGCAAGAGATATGCAAATGGGAATTGAAGTACATGTCATGCACTGGATTTGGAAAGAACATGACGGTCACTTTGTATATTATTTTTGTAGATGACACTGGAATGTCTGCTGTCCAGTTTGGTAATTCTTCAACTTCAGTTCTCGCAACTTTGGCAGCTTTAGCAGAAGCTTCAGCTCCACTGTCCAATTCATCAGAAACACCAGGTGAGAAAAAATACATTATTTCCTTATTAGAAATGTATTCACATTGTTTCGTGAGGGAAAGAAATACAATGTGCACATTAAGTTTTCTACATTCATGTAATCCTGCTTCTCTGTGGTGGGGCAGCTGGAGGCAGTTTTAAAACAAAGAGCTTTAATATGCGTGTATGAATCTCATTGGGCATAATTTGTGTCTTTTCTACAAAATTCTAAAAAAAAATCTCATAATAATGTAAAAAATGCTCAAAAAGGAATCACTGATTGAATCAAAATAGGAATATAATTAATGGAAAAGATGAAAGCTCCTGGGTTCTGTCTGATGTCTGACATAAATCATACACTATAGTTTTGACAAGAAAGCCTTTTGGTGGCCATCCCATTTTCTATAAAGATCAAAGGCTCTTGATTTGATTGCAATCTTGCTGGAATGTAAATATAGAAGGTATCTTATCATTTTGACTTTTTTCCAGTTGAAATATAAAAGAAACAGTATGGATTGAGCTTCCTGAGGAAGCCTCTAAAATGGTAGAGATATCTGGTTTCTGACTAAGACAAAATGAAATATTTAGATGTAGCATTTTCTAACAAAAATTCAAGTTTATTCCAAGACAATAATGTAAAGAGCTGGAATAAAATAAAATAAGATTTATAGAGATGGGGCAAACTCAGATTTTTCCTGCTTCATAAAAATATCAACAATAAAAATTAATATACTGCCAAAATAGTTTTGCCCTTTCAAACAATACAGCATCTGTTTTTTCTAATGGTACACCATTAAAATGATATGTCAAAATTTATATGCCAGGGCAAGGAGCTTTGAATTGGAAGTTCTCCAATATAATTGAGGGCTTTTAAACATTATTGTTGTAGAATCCTGAGGATTCAAAATACCATTATATTTCTGCATGATGAAATAATAATAATAATAATAATAATAATAATAATAATAATAATAATTACCCATCTCTGGTATGACTAGCCCTATTTTATTTACAAGAAGCTCCACAAGTGTTGTACACACTTTTTAACATTTGTAGAAAGATCAAAGGGCTTTGAAGACAAGCAATTTAATTTCTGAAAGTGTGTGATACACTGTTCCTTCTATTGTCAGCATTTAAGCATCATCCCAGTGGTTTATGTAGTCAAAATGGCAGCATATGTGCAAGTGTCTGAGATGTTTTTGGGCTTCAAAGTTTGCAGTTGTCCAAAAAATATCTGTAGGGGGAGTAAAAGTTCAAAATAGGGCATGACAACTGATTGTGCTTAGTGGCTGCAGGATGCCAATTCTTTTTGGAGGAACTGTGTGCTTTGTTGCTACATTGTATTTAAATCTCACTGGTAATTTGTAAAAGCAATCTAGTTGATCAACAAAGTTATTTGTTGTACCTAGTATTTATTTATTCATTCATTCAATCATTCATTCATTCATTCAACAGTTGTGGCTACGGAAGAAGTAGTGACTGCAGAATCCGTGGATGGTGCAATTCAGCAGGTTGTGAGTTCTGGAGGCCAGCAGGTCATTACCATTGTAACAGATGGCATTCAGCTTGGAAACCTCCATTCAATTCCAACCAGCGGAATGGGTCAGCCCATTATTGTGACCATGCCAGATGGGCAGCAAGGTGAGTTGGAAACAAGAGAGGAAAGAAAACCCAATGCATATAGTTCGTTGTGTCTCTGGACAATTAACTCAGTGTATTCCAGAAATGTCTTGTGGGAGTATGGGGGGATTATGGAAAAGAAGAAAGGTGGGTTTGGGGCAAAAATAGACCAACAAGCAAGTATATAACACTTAAGATCTTTATCTTAAATCCACTCCATACAATTGCATGTTGAATACATAAACCCTGGCTTAATTAAACTAGGGTATTTTGTCTGTTACCCAAGTCTAGTGTTTTCCTTTATATACTCAAGAAATGAATTAAAGATAGAAGTGTCATGTCTGGCTCATTCGCTCAGGATTAATCTAGAAAAAATGGACAGGGCTGTTTTCTCAGGATCATCACCTCCTCTGAATTGTGATTTGTAAAAGTCTAAATAATGAAAGTTGGATTACAAGGTATGGGTAAGTGGAGTGGAGATCTGTGGCCTGCAGGTGATATGCATTGCTCTGAAGGATCATCAGAATCACGGGACGGGAAGGGCTCACAAGTATATCTTCCTTGTCCTGTTCCTTCTCTGTGGATGCTCCCCATTCTAAATCAGTCCAATAATGTATGCTTGTTAAGATAGTTGACTGTTACAGCTCCCAACATGTTTCTGATGCTTCGTACAAGCAGTGACTTGACCTCATGGAGGTGTAACGTAGCCAGAAGAAAGGGAACAGGGCTGTGGAACTGCATGTCCCCTGGCTATACGCTCCCATCCCTGCTTTTTTTTCATGTATGAACCTGCCTATTCATGGCAGTTCTCATTTGCTCTAGGCAAACCCACATTTGGAAGCTTGCCAGGTACCTAGCAGAGGCAGGCCACTGTAGCAATATTTCAGTGATAATGAAATACATTTATCCAGAAATACACTGCTTTGTGCTTCTCCTTCTGTTCATCTGTAACAAGTAATAATGTATTTTTGTCATTTCGTTTTCCTATTGTGCAGCTGCTAATTCTGTCAGCTCCCTCAACTGAGGCCCCTTCTACACTGCCGGATAAAATCCATATAAGCTTTGAACTGGATTATTTGGCAGTTTAGACTGACAAATCCAGTTCACAGCAGATAATGTGGATTATATGATTTGATAAACTGGATTTTATTGCAGCGAAAAGGGGCCCTGAGATGCTTTTTTGAGATAGATTAGGTTTTTTTTTTTTAAATGATATCACCTTCACCATTTCCTTTTGAAAAGGGCTTCAATTGAAAAGGAGAAAAATGAAAAATATAATCTAATCACTTTAAGCTAATCAGCATTGTTTTTAAAGTTTCCCCCTTTCTTTGGTGCAGCTACGGGAGAGGTTTGGCCTTCATTATTATAAAATACATCAGAATCTGATAAACAGTTCTTAATCTTAACAATATTTTATGCAAAACAGATTCAGTGAGCTGCGAACTGACTCACTTTACAGATTGCAGTTGAGATATTGTCAGAGACAGACATGTAAAGTTTGGTTAATCAACAGTGAAAGCCAGAGCTGCTGATTTTCTTGCATCTGTGCTGGAAAAGGAGGCCCTTTCTACACTGCCATAAAATCCAGATTATTAAAGCAAATAATCCACATTATCTGCTTTAAACTGGAGTATCTGAGTGTACACTGCCATGTAATCCAGTTCAAAGCAGATAATCTCTATTTTATATGGCCATGTAGGAGGGACCGGAGATATAGTTGGAACTTTAATTCTTACTGGATCTTGGAGAAGGAGATAGAACTATAAAATTTCTTAATATTGGTTCTCTCTCTCCTTCCCAATCCCAACTTTCTGTTTCCTCCCAACATTGATATTGTCTGGTGAAGGGGGAAAAGGTGGGGAAAGGCAACTTTTCCAAACTTTGTAATAAGACAAGGTTTATCACAACATTCAAAGGCAGCATTGCAGTCTTCATATATTTGATGCAAACCTATTTTACTTCAAGTCCTTACAGTACCAGCAACAGACATTGCTGAAGAAACAGTAATCAGCGAAGAGCCGCCGATGAAGAGGCAGTGTATTGAGATCATTGAAAACCGTGTGGACTCAGCAGAAATAGAAGTAAGGAATCTCTTCTTCTGTCCTGTTGCATTCAGGGAGTATAGGAAACAGGAGGCTATTAGGTAGCTAGAAATTTTGTGATAGAGTATTGAAATGGCTGACATTTTGCTTGCTAGTGCACAATTTTGTTGGAAAATATAAATCATGGAAGAAACAGGAAAAGATTCACATCCTATTTCTACAACTCTGTGCAATGTGAAATTAATCTAAAGGCTGAAAGATATTTCTCTGGGAGTAAAATGTGTAAAGATCAGTAAAGAAAATAGATACAGGTGGAAGAACCTTCATTTTTAATATTTTGTTTCATTTCAGCAAAACACTGTGAGTAGATGGGCAGTCCCCTTTATTGTAGTACCACATAATGATGAAAGTGGATGTCGTGACTGAAATTAGCTTCTTTGTGGGGTACTTTTTTTCAAAAAGAGCTTATGCAGAGGTCAGAACAAAGCTATTTCCATGGCAATTATTTTTAATGCAGTAGGACTACTTCCTGCCTCTTGCATCATGTAATGTGGTAGCATCTCAGACAGATAATTTGGCTTCAATAAAAAAATACAATTTGGGATGTTTTATAGGATGGAGAAAGTGTCTCTTGCTTTGAACTCGAGTATTTTTTTTTATCTTGAAGCAGTCTTCTGTAATCAGGCAACAATAGAGCAGATGGGTTGAATCAGTAGCTGTGTGAGTGACTGGCAAAATGAGAAATTAGAAGTCAAGACAACATTTAAAGAAGCTTTGGGAGAAAATATTTATTTTTGTGGTCTCTGTAACTTGCATATATAGGAGCTCTTGAAGTGAACATCTGGACCCTACTAGATCTGAGTGTTTTGCCATACTTCCTTGGGAATCTTGAGAACTATAATCCGAATTATAAGTAGCTTTTTCTAGCTCTGGCCCCAATCCAGCTACTGGAAATATTTTGGCATTAAGGGCAACGTATCTTGAATAAAAAACTTAAAAAATGCATAAAACAAAACTGGCTGAAATATTGAAGTGAAAGAATGGCGTAACTTCCTTAGCAATCATTTATGGGCAGAATAATCCTTCAAACATCTGCATATCTGAGGGCCCCTCCACACAACCATATAACCTAGAATATCAAGGCAGATAATCCACAATATCTGCTTTGAACTGGGTTATCTGAGTCCACACTGCCATATAACCCTGTGCAACGCAGATGATGTGGGATTTTATACAGCTGTGTGGAAGGGGCCTGACATTAGAGTGAAAGCTCAGTCAGAGGAACCACATGGGTCCTTTGACAGTGTTTACATCTTCTGTTGTCTACTGGTGTAATAGTGTATCTATCCAAGTATAAGCATTCAGGGCTAAGATTTCTAAAGTCCTAAATATAAACTGTAAATTCCAAAGACTGTCCCTATATTTCTAAGAAAAAGAAGAATGAAAGTGAACAGCAGCTTTTTTTCTTTAGACCTATGCATTGTACAACATATTCTCAGCATTCAAAAATGTTATGTTAAATTATATTTAACAAAATACTTAACGTTGAATTAAATTCGCTTTCATCCCTTTTCATCCCTTGGAAATCAGGAAAGCCGGATAGCAGTTTCAGCTTAATACTTTAAACTTAGAATCAAGGCACAGCTACATGGGCCATATAACTGAAAGGGGGAGAGAATCGGTTCCATGGCATCTACATGATGCTTGCTTCCAAAAGACAAAAAGTTCTCTCTCCCATCCTGGACATTCTACAGATATATAAATCCCATGTGCGTAGTTTCCAACAGGTCTCACAATCTCTGCGGATGCCTGCTATAGATGTGGGCAAAACGTCAGGAGAAAATGCTTCTGGAACTTAGCCAAACAGCTTGGAAAACTCACAGCAACCCAGTGATTCTGGCCATGAAAGCCTTTGACAAAACATTGACGAGATTTTTTTTTATTTTATCAGGAGAGAGAAACTCTACAGAAACAGCTGGATGAGGCCAACCGAGAAGCACAGAAGTACCGCCAGCAGCTTCTGAAGAAAGAGCAAGAGGCTGAAGCTTGTAGGCAGAAGTTGGAGGCAATGAATCGCCTTCAGACGAGCAAAGAAGCTGTTTGAATGGCTGAATTAGATAAAGCCAGTGAAGGAAACTGCTATACAAGACGGACCTGTGTTTCACGTGCGCACAAACCTGGGATTACATACTAGAGAAGATGTTACAGGTTTGAAACTGGACTTAAGCCATGAGTTCTGGTGAATTTCTTGTATCATAAAAAAAAGATCCTCAGAATTTAGACATTTTTGTGCAAAAATATTTAAAAAGAAATACTGTAAATAGTAGGTTTTTTTACAGTTCCCAAATTAGTTGCTTACTCTTTTTGAAGGGATCCACAAACATGCAAAAGCCAATGTTTTTGTGACCTTTTTAGTACAAAACTGCAGAAATACAGAACAGTTTTAAGGGTGATAATAGTTGATTTAAACTGACAGTGTGGAAGTGAATTAATTATGTGTCGGAGCCAACCCTGAAAGATAGCAACTTAAAAAAAAAAACTCTGCGTAAATACATTTCCAGATGGAAATAATCTGTACAGCTTTAAGTCGTTGCCCAGAGTCCCTTGAATCCCTTTTTTAGAACAAAAAATGTAATTTTTTAATATTTAATTTCTGATATATTCAACTAGAATTGACATGTATATGAAGCTGATATTTTTTAAACTTTTCTGTTTGTACATATGCTGCATGTTTTTTTTATATAATTTCTATATACATCTTACATACATATTTTTCAGGAAAGAGGAGGGAAAATTATGAGGAAAAAATGTTGAACCTATAGAGCAGGCGTGGGCAAACTTCGGCCCTCTGGGTGTTTTGGACTCCAACTCCCACAATTCCTAACAGCCTCAGGTCCCTTCCTTTTCCCCCTCAGCCGCTTAAGCGGCTGAGGGGGAAAAGGAAGGGACCTGAGGCTGTTAGGAATTGTGGGAGTTGGAGTCCAAAACATCTGTAGGACCAAAGTTTGCCCACGCCTGCTATAAAGCAATGGGGAGGGAGGCAAATTGATTGTTTTTTTGGCTTTGTTTTAATTGGAATTGGCATTTCTTGGAAGAATGTAACAGGACAGAAGAAGAAAACCAAAACCAGTATTTATGTAATATGGGAATTATTTAGGATAATAATTGCATTAGTAGCATGAAATCATATTTCCAGTCTTAACAACTCTGGGGCTACGTTTCTGCAAGTGGGCACCAAACAAGATGCCCAACCAGTTTTCGCTTGCCCTCCTTTATTGTGCTGTTACCAGCCGAAGGGCCCCATTTTGTCAGAGTTTAGGGTTAAGGAGAATTTCCCCTCTACGAAATCGACATCGTAAGCTAAATATAATTGTTATAGACCAAAAGCAAGTATGGATGAGCTGCGCTCACAAAACCATTTGCATGAAAACGACAATGTTTGTATTGCATGAGCTGAAGAGGGGGAAAACAATAAGCTGTTTGACAAGAAAGAATCCAGATATTTGTATGAAACATTTAATAAGCCACTTCTCTGCTTGTTACCGAAGGCATCAGAGTTAAATGGGAGTCACTATTGTGGTTGAGGAAAAGGGATTAGTTAAACAGAAGTCAACTTGTTCTGAGTTCCTCTTCCATAGTCCTCATCTATGCTGCCATATAATGCCATTTCAGAATACAGTTCAATGCAGTTGAATCTGAAACGGCATTATATGGCAGTGTAGATGGAGCCATACTATTCTCTTTTCAGGTTGCAGGTTTTATATAATATACAGGAATGTTTTGCAAAGTTACTTAGAATGTTTTTTCTGCACACACACACACACACACTTCTCCCTGCATCTGAAATGAACAAGAATATTATTTTCAAATGGGCTCTTGGGCCACTTTAGATACTCACCGCACAGGGTATGTTTCCATTTCTTCTGTTTATATACACAAACATTGTAGTACAACTGGAAATATTATTTGAAATAATTGTTCATGGTGTTTCCCACACAACGTGCCAAAAAACAGATTGCCCTAATCATGAATCCCAGAGTTATTCTGCACTTGAAATTTGCAATCAAACAGTAGCGTTTTTTATTTTACTGAACTGATACTGTTTTTCCTGCTATAATTATGTTTGGATTTGTGCATCATTAGGATATTATAATTTCCAGTATATAGATAGTGTGTTAGGTCCTCAAAACATGTAAAGTACTTTTCATGAATGGGAGGAGGACCCTAAACATTTCAGAAAAGTTTTCAGTTGATAGATACACCATTAAGTATATTTTAGGATTGGGACCCTAATCTTTAGTACATCCATAGGAAGCGGGTAGATAAGCACTTGGTCCCAAGCTGACATTAAAGAGCAAATGAATTTCACATGACTTACCAAGGACCTGATAGCTGAGGTGTGCTACATACACAAATACACACATGTAGAATAATGAGGACTGCTCTGACTGCACCACTTCCGAATGTTGGCGGGAGATGCCATTTTGTGAATGCAAGAAGAAAACTGGTATATGGTTCTAACCCAGGCTTCTCCCTGATGTGCTTGTTTTTTATTTTCAAGGAGGCATTTTTCACCCCAAAGAAAAAAAATATTAAAAACTGATTTCTTAACTTGTGTTTTCAAGTGGTACAGTCTGTTTCGTTGTATCATGTGCTGAGCCAACCATGGCAGCACAGAACCAAGAGAAACATTTAGAAAAGTATGGCTTTTGGATATTCACTGAGACCATACTGCCTTAAAGATTCCCGAGTGCTACATTGCATTTATACTTCCAACTACTGTGCAGCTCCTTTATTTCAATGTAAACCTTGCATTTGATTTGTGCTCTGCCGTGTCTTGGTTTCACCGCTTTTATGAAAAATGTATAACTTTACAAATCTAGATTGCCTATAAAAAAGATTACCCTTAAAACTGTATTCTGCTCTACTTTTTCTATTTACTATTAAATATCTTTTCCAAAAACAGTGTCATCTCATTTCTGAATAAATATTATTAAAGTGACTAGCTTTGCCCGGCCACGCGTTGCTGTGGCTTATGCTTTCAGAGTGTTGCTCTTTATTTACTGCCCTGATTTTGTTCTGTATTATTATATCACAGTAATTATTACATAACTATATAATCTTCTATTATCTGCTTAGAACTGGATTATATGAGGCCCCTTCTACACAGCTGTATAAAATGCACACTGAAGTGGATTATATGGCAGTGTGGAGTCCAGATAATCTAGTTCAAAGCAGATAATATAAGATTATAATTGGGTAATATAGCTGTGTGGAAGGGCCTTGAGTCTACACTGCCATATAATCCAGTTAAAATCTGATAATCTGTATTTTATAGGCAGTGTGGAAGAGGCCTAAGTGAGGCCTAAGTCTGCCTGTCCCCTGGGCTGAGTGGGTTGCTAGGAGACCAAGTGGGCAGAGCTTAGCCTTCTAACTGGCAGCAATTGGATAAAAACAATTATTCCTCTCCCTCTAATTAGGACTTTATTTTTCTTTTCTTTTTGTTGTATGAACGTGGAGGCATGGATGAGGGGTTGTGCTGCCAAGTTTAGTGTTTCTGGGATGTGTAGTTTTGTTGTTTTGTCCTAGGCCGAAATTTCATTACCCTTTTATATATATAGATGTGGCTGTGATGTACATAATATCAGTTAATGTGAGGTCTGTGATGAAACATTGGAGCATGTCCTTCCGTATTTTATCATTAACTGCACTGGCATCTAGTCTGTTTCTTTGCCTAATTCAGAAGTGCTGGTATTAGCCTAACTAGCTGCCAAAAAGAAACCCCTCAGAGCATTATGTACAAAATATTTAAACATGGCTTTCACATCCCCTCTCAACCTTCTTTTCTGCGAGCTAAACAGACCCATCTCTTTCAGCCGTGTCTCATAGGGCTTGGTTCCCAAATCTTTGATCACTTTTAGTCATCCTTCTCTGGGCAGCATGCACAGCTGTCATCCAGCTAAAGAGAACGGAGAAAACGATAGAATACTAAATCAGGCTACACAAACACACATTTTCTATTGTCCAAATCACTGCACATGTGAACAAAGAATATGGCAGAGGATAAACAAGCCATTTGATCAGGACACAGTGAAGATTACGTGATTCCTGTTTCATTGGATTCATGTTATGAAAGTTCCCAAGTAATTGTGCAACGACGCATGATCTAGTCACAGTGTGCGGAGGTTGTAGAAGCAGATTGTGTTGTGGTTTGCTCGTGCACAAGGAGCCATGGTGGCACAATGGGTTAAACCCTTGTGCTGACTGGATTGCTAACCTGAAGATTGGGTTGCTGGCCTGAAGGTTACCAGTTTGAATTCGCGAGATGGGTTGAGCTCCCACCTGTCAGCTCTAGCTTGCAGGGGCATGAGAGAAGCCTCCCAGCAGGATGGTAGCACATCCAGGTGTCCCCTGGGCAATGTCTCTGTAGACAGCCAGTTTTCTCGCACCAAAAGCAACTTGCAGTATATTCTCAAGTCACTTCTGAAACAATTTTTTTTAAAAGCTTGTGCACAAAGATTAGAAACAAAAAGATTAGATATAATGTTCATGTGAAAAACTGCTTTCTTCTTGCCTTTCCTGAAAGGCCCGGGCTGTGGCGCAGGCGGGAGAGCAAGCCAGCTGCAATTAGCTGCAATGAATCACTCTGACCAGGAGGTCATGAGTTCGAGGCCCGCTCGGAGCCTATGTTTGTCTTGTCTTTGTTCTATGTTAAAAGGCATTGAATGTTTGCCTATATGTGTAATGTGATCCGCCCTGAGTCCCCTTCGGGGTGAAAAGGGCGGAATATAAATGTTGTAAATGAATAAATTTTCAAGGCAAAACCCTGCTTAGCCTCATGCATCTTTACTCTAAAACTATTCCATTGCTTTTTTGGTTGTTTGGATTGTGATCTTCTCACTGTTTGCAATGAATTCATGCAACATGGCTGGTTAGTCACAATGAGAATATGAGAGGCGGGAGGTCTACATCCATGACGTTTGACACTAACAACAACGTCTGTTATACTTGCATTATGAGCTGGATTCATTCATGACCATATGGATGTTTCCCAAGGCTTTGGTTGCGTAGATCTTCTTTAGCAATTAAACGAGAATACTATTTCTATTCATACGGCAGTGAGCAAATATATCTCCCAGCTTAGCTTCCAACCCTCTCCGTCCAAATGCGAGATAACTATAATGAAACAGTTGTTTGCATCAAATAGTATTTGCTAATGGCTCATTTCGATCTCCTCTTGTTCCCTTCATTCCTTCCTTCCGTGAACAAGGCCTTTGCTCCTATTGTATTTTATTTGTTCTTCCAAAATGAAATCATAATTGCAATCAATGACCTTTTTCGCAGTTCTGTAAAAACTTAGGTACAGTATATAATCTACAATTTCCTCTTTGGAGACTGTAGACACATTGAGGCAGTTGGACGACGTGCTTATCGTGGTTACTTGAAGATTCTAGGAATTTAGTTTTTGCAAGAGCTGTGAGAAAAAAACTCATGTTATCAGAACATACTCAAGCAGCGCAACTATATTTCGGTTCATGTTTTACTTTTATCCCACAGCTTATGAATAAGCTATGTTTAGGATTACGTGGAGTCCGGATCATTTAGGGGGAGGCTCCCACATTTTTTCTTGCAATGTTCTACTTTTGTTAAAACACAGTTATCATTCACCCCATGACTACTCTAAGCATGAAATGGAAAAACACACATTTGCGTGACAGTCCTGGTCTTCTTGCACTTTTTTCTCACCCTGCAGTCTACAGAGCCTTTCTTATCAACGTTTCCTCCCTCATATCACAACATCATGATTATATGATTTTTTTTATATCTAAGTAGCAGAGACTTATCAACTGCCTCTCATCAGGTATCGTTAGATTCTGAAGGAAACAGAAGTTAATTGCGATAGGTACTGAGAATTTCCTGGTTTCAAGACTTCTAGCTTACCCCCTTCCATTGCACTGTAACACCCCTAAGCAGCGCGAACACTGGAAACCAACACGGAGGCCAATAAACAAGCTAATATCTTTATTAAAGCAATAAAAGTTCTAAACAAAAATAAGCAGAGTATATAGTCCAGCAGTTGACCTTTTAGAGATCAAAATTAGTCCAATAAAATGAAGTTATATGTCCAGTATTGGAGTCTAAAGTCTAAAATCCAAATAACCGAAACACACTCAAACTCTTTGGAAGTTTGAGTGGGGAAAGAGCAAGGTTTCGCAGGAAGATTCTTGAAGTAAAGTCCAGAACAAGGATTCAAGGCTAGACAAGGTATTTCGTGATGGATCTGAAATGCAGTCCAAACTTGGCAAGGAGTGGGATGCAACTCCCAGGCTACTCGTGAGTAAACGCGCCGGTGGGCCGCTTGGAAGCTCAAGAGACGATGTTCTTCTTTCAATAGTCACGTTGACACCGCAATAGGGAAAACTCAGTGCAGAACTTTTATTGAAGTTCAAGAGCTCCCCCCAACAGGTGTTTGACTCCCCAAATCTTCCCAGAGAACGGAGTTGTTTCAACATCGCACCAGATGCCTGACTCCCCGAAACTTCCCAAGGGAACCGATTTAGCCACAATCGCCTCTCTCCGCTAATCTCACGCTTCTCCTTAAAATCTGCCTTTGGGAGCGATCTGTTTTGAGAAAAGCCCTTCTATCAAACACCAAACTTTCCAGAGAACCAGGCTTTCAAGGGCGTCTCTAATTGGCTCTGGCACTGAAATGTCAACAGGAGACATCTGGAAAGGGACGGAATCTTGCTGAGATGGAA
This sequence comes from Anolis carolinensis, assembly GCF_035594765.1. Classification (NCBI taxonomy): domain Eukaryota; kingdom Metazoa; phylum Chordata; class Lepidosauria; order Squamata; family Anolidae; genus Anolis; species Anolis carolinensis. The sequence goes on along the minus strand of NW_026943822.1, from coordinate 14,860,254 downwards.
GAAAGCCCAAATCCTCTTCAGTTTGATCTATGATGGCTGCGGGGTCATGGGTCAAAGGTGCCTGAGACATCACATGCACTCTCACTCAAAGAGTACATAGAACTGTAAAAAAAAAAACCCGTGCAATATAATGAGGCCGGGCTTAGCACAGCAGGCTAAACCGTTGTGCTGTAGAAAAATCCTGCCGATCGAAAGGTTGCCAGTTTGAGCCTGGGTTGGGGTGAACCCGCCATTAGCCCCAGCTCACCTGCCCACCTTGCTGGTCGAAAGCAGAAGTGTGAGTAGATAAATAGGTACTGCTTTGTCGGGGCGGTAATAAAGGTGCCCTTAAGGCTATCGATCGGAGGGAAAAAAAGATTCCACTGAACATTAGGAAGAACTTTTCAACAATGGAATATAAAGTCCACTGGAGTAGCCTTCTCTGGAAAACTTTAGATAGATCCTGGATGGCCATTTGTTGGGAGGGCTTTGATTGTGTGTTCCTGCATGGCAGGAGGTTGGACTGGATAGCCCTTGGGGTCTCTTTCAACTCCATAATCCGCACAGCAAAACCACTTTCTTCAATACTGCTTTCAAACTGACCTCATTGTTCATTGTAGACATACCCCCAAATGCTTGTCTCCATTCAGCTATGGAGCTTACGGAGCAACTACATTGTGGAATTAATGCAGTTTGGAACCAGTTTAACTCCAATGGCTCCATGATATGAAATTCCAATGATATGTTGCCTGACCAAACGACAGATCCTAGGATTGTCCAGAGCTGTGACTGCCTTGTTTGAGATGGAAAGGAAACTGTACGCAGACAGCTTCTTATTTGATATTTGATGGTAGATACCAGCGATCAACCTATGTTGGCTCACCCGTGCAAAATCAACGATACCACAATGTTTGATAAGTGTTTTGGACGTTAGAAGCTTAATTGCTGATAAAAAGTGTGGGATTCTGAAATAGCCTATTACATACTAACATTAGTCTTGCAATGAGATGCTGGATTTGATGTTTAGCATTTAATGTGACATTGGGTTAAACCGCCAGCTACAAAAAGAAAGGTTGACAGTTCAAGCCATGGGCGGAGTGACCTCCTGTCGTCAGCCTAACTTCTGCTTACCTAGCAGTTCAAAAACAGCAATGTAAATAGATCAATAGGTACTGTATAAGCGGGGAGGTAAAAGGCAGGGAGGTAAAAGGATTCCTGGGGGAATCCTTTGTTGGGAGGTGTTAGCAAGCCCTGATTGTTTCCTTTCTGGGATTCTCCTGTTTTCTGAGTGTTGTTCTTTATTTACTGTCCTGATTTTAGAGTTTTTGTTTAATATAGTAGAGTCTCACTTATCCAACTTAAATGGGCCGGCAGAACATTGGACAAGCGAATATGTTGGATAATAAGGAGATATTAAGGAAAAGCCTATTAAACATCAAATTAGGTTATGATTTTACAAATTAAGCACCAAAACATCATGTTATACAACAAATTTGACAGAAAAAGTAGTTCAATATGCAGTAATGCTATGTAGTAATTACAGTATTTACGAATTTAGCATCAAAATATCACGATGTATTGAAAACATTGACTGCAAAAATGCGTTGGATAATCCAGAATGTTGGATAAGCGAGGCTTGGATAAGTGAGACTCTACTGCATGTATACTGTGTATGTGTGTCTATCTATCTATCTATCTATCTATCTATCTATCTATCTATCTATCTATCTATCTATCTCTGACATTACCTCGGGGCTCCTCTCATCCCAAATTGACCTCAAACGAATCTGTAGGACTTTATCTATGTTTTGAGTATACAACTCATAATGTGCACTTTGCTAATCTACTATTATGACCTCACTGTTTTTAAATTCTGTGTTTTTAATAAGTGTGTTCTTATTCTTTTTGGTTCATGTGCAAATATTACAATTGGTGCATGTTATTGTTTATTGATGTATTGTATATTGTTATTATTTTGTATTTGATATTTCTTTGAGCCGGCCCGAGTCCCCTAAGGGGGAGATGATGGCGGGATACAAATAAACTTCTTCTTCTTCTTCTTCTTCTTCTTCTTCTTATTATTATTATTATTATTATTATTATTATTATTATTATTTTATTGTATGACACAGCAAACAAGATAGACATGCTGGATTTCGTATCACAAAATCACAAGTCGAACACTTCCCAAGTGTCTAGGACTGTGTGATGTATTTTCAGATGATGCACGCAGAACCCAGTAGGGTGGCCTTTTGCAGTTGGCAGATCGTAATTTTGTCAGTGTCTATTGTTTCCAAATGCCGGCTGAGATCTTTTGGCACGGCACCCAATGTGCCCATCACCACCGGGACCACCTGCACTTGTATCTGCCAGAGTCTTTGAAGTTCAATCTTGAGGTCTTGATAGTGGCTGAGTTTTTCCTGTTGTTTTTCGTCAATGCGACTTCACCTGGGATGGCAACATCAATGATCCAAACCTTTTTCTTTTCCACCACTGTGATGTCTGGTGTGTTGTGTTCCAGAACTTTGTCAGTCTGGATTTGGAAGTCCCACAGTATCTTTGCGTGCTCATTTTCCAATACTTTTGCAGGTTTGTGATCCCACCAGTTATTTGCTGCTGGAAGGTGGTACTTGACGCATAAGTTCCAATGAATCATTTGGGCCACAAAGTTGTGTCTCTGTTTGTAGTCTGTCTGTGCAATTTTCTTACAGCAGCTGAGGAGATGTTCAATGGTTTTGTCGGTTTCCTTGCACAGTCTGCATTTTGGGTCATCAGCTGATTTTTCGATCTTAGCCTTAATTGCCTTTGTTCTGACGGCTTGCTCCTGGGCTGCAAGGATCAAGCCTTCTGTCTCCTTCTTCAGGGTCCCATTCGTGAGTCAGAGCTAGGTCATCTCATTATCAGCTTTTCCTTCAATTTTGTCAAGGAACTTTCCATGCAGTGTTTTGTTGTGCCAGCTGTCAGCTCTAGTTTGTAGTGCGGTTTTCTTGTACTGGTTTTTTTGTCTGCTGTGCTTTGAGGAGTGCTTTGAGTCTGTCTGTGTGATTTTCTTACAGCAGCTGAGGATACACACACACACACTGCATTTTCTGTCCACATCTCTTGGGAACCAAAGAGATACAGAACATCGTCTTGCACCAGATACTGAGAACCATTCAATTCTAATTGTACCCAGATTTAGCCCAATGCATGTCAGACCATCTTTCTCCAAAAATGTGAATGTTTTGCTCTAACATTGTTGGCACTTTCCTCCTTATAGGCACGTAGTGGAACATGAATTGCATCCTGTTTCCCATTGCAGTGAAAAGATGAATGTGGCCTCCAATTTCCTAGACTTCAAAGGAATGCTAGACAAACTGAGAAAGGAGAAGCAAAATGAAGGAGGAGCCATCAAAAACAATTTCCTAACATCCTGCTGATGGAAAGTCTGACAAGCGTGTCAGATAAAAAGGGTATAAAAAGGCAACGGGATGGAGGGGCAAAAGCAGAGGAAAGACAAAGCGGTCAGTGCTCCGTTCATTGCAAAAAAAGGAAGCTCAGTAGACAGCAAGAACCTATAGACAGCAACAACATGGACTCTGAGGAATACAGACAGAGAGGTGAGTAGGTGGATGGGTTTCAAAGGGAGATGCATGTTTTGCTGGAGTCCCTGCTGAGCTTTGGGTGATTTCTGCACTTAGGTGGTCTCTCAAAATGATCATAATTTATATGAGTCTACACTGCCATATAGTCAAAGCCAGAGGCGGTTCAACAGTGAGGCGAATTCAGTCTCGACTGCTTTTTCTGTTGATTTGTTGTAAAACATGATGTTTTGGTACTTAGTTTGTAAAATCTTAATGTAATTTGATGTTTAATAGGCTTTCCCTTAATCCCTCCTTATTATCCAACATTTTCGCTTATCCAACACTTTTATTTTTCAGTGATTGGTTTGGGGGGCGGGGCACCAAAATTCTTTTCGCCTACACTTGAAAAATACCTAAGTCCGGCTCAGGTCAAAGGAGATACTCTGAATTCAGAAACTTGATTACAGTAGAGTCTCCCTTATCCAACATAAAGGGGCTGGCAGAATGTTGGATAAGCCAATATGTTGGATAATAAGGAGGGATTAAGGAAAAACCTATTAAACGTCAAATTAGGTTACGATTTTACAAATTATTTATTTATTTGTTTTATTTACAACATTTATACCCTGCCCTTCTCACCCGAGGGGACTCAGGGCGGCTTACAAAAATTGGCAAGATTTAATGCCCAAAAAGCAATCATAAAAACAAAACAATATAAACAGATCTATGAATAACATTGTTAAAACACATTATAAAAACCTTAAAAACGTATATATAATTAATTCCATTAAATTAAGCACCAAAATATCATGTTATACAACAAATTTGTCAGAAAAGGTAGTTCAATACACAGTAATGCTATGTAGTAATTACTGTATTTATGAATTTAGTACCAAAATATCACAAAGTATTGAAAACATTGACTACAAAAATGCATTGGATAATCCAGAACATTGGATAAGCGAGACTCTACTGTATATGGAAGTGTAGATGGGACCTTACTGTATTTATAAATTACTGTATTTATGAATTGAACACCAAAATATCACGAAGTATTGAAAACATTGACTACAAAAATGCGTTGGATAATCCAGAACGTTGGATAAGCGAGACTCTACTGTATATGGAAGTGTAGATGGGACCTTACTGTATTTATAAATTACTGTATTTATGAATTGAACACCAAAATATCACGAAGTATTGAAAACACTGACTACAAAAATGCGTTGGATAATCCAGAACGTTGGATAAGCGAGACTCTACTGTATATGGAAGTGTAGATGGGACCTTATTGTATTTATAAATTACTGTATTTATGAATTTAGCACCAAAATATCACAAAGTATTGAAAACATTGACTACAAAAATGCGTTGGATAATCCAGAACGTTGGATAAGCGAGACTCTACTGTATATGGAAGTGTAGATGGGACCTTAATGTATTTATAAATTACTGTATTTATGAATTTAGCACCAAAATATCACAAAGTATTGAAAACATTGACTACAAAAATGCGTTGGATAATCCAGAACGTTGGATAAGCGAGTGTTGGATAAGTGAGACCCTACTGTATATGGAAGTGTAGATGGGACCTTACGAAGACAAATGTGTTGCTTTTCTAACCTTCCCAGAGAAATGCGTCTGCAGCAGACATAGGCAAATTTCAGCCCTCCCGGTGTTTGGGACTTCAACTCCAATAATTCCCAACAGCAGTTTCAAATCAGATTGGAGTTGCATTAAATAATCAGTACAGATGAGCCCTTAGTTTTTAAGGAGTCCATCCTTCACCGCTCTATGTCCTTTGGGAACTTAGAACAGGCAACTGGTAAAGTGCCTTCATTGAAAAGTACAGTAGAGTCACTTATCCAAGCTAAACGGGCCGGCAGAAGCTTGGATAAGCGAATAACTTGGATAATAAGGAGGGATTAAGGAAAAGCCTATTAAACATCAAATTAGGTTATGATTTTACAAATTAAGCACCAAAACATCATGTGAGACAACAAATTTGACAGAAAAAGTAATTCAATACGCGGTAATGCCATGTAGTAATTACTGTATTTACGAATTTAGCACCAAAATATCACAATGTATTGAAAACATTGACTTCAAAAATGCGTTGGATAATCCAGAACATTGGATAAGTGAGACTCTACTGTATTGTGTTTGTAACTGAAAGTACACTGGGTTCTATGATAGTGATTAAACTGGCGGTGTATCTGTCAAGGCTTTGATTCTCCTTGGATAACAACATACAAAAATTATCATGGGATTGTTAAGAACTGTTCAGTTTGAACTTACGGCTGTTGCTTCTTCCAGGAAAAGAGATGGTGGACTATATCTACCAGTACTTAACCAGCGTGAGGGAAAGGCGGGTGTCTCCCGATGTCCAGCCAGGCTACATGAGAGACCAACTGCCCGACAAAGCCCCCTTTGAGCCAGAGAGCTGGGACAGCATCTTCAAAGACATAGAGAAGATCATTATGCCTGGGGTAAGATGCAATGGGATTAGAATGAGAGACCCAGGATATTTATTTATTTACAGCATTTATATTCCGCCCTTCTCACCCCGAAGGGGACTCAGGGCGGATCACATTACACATATAGGCAAACATTCAATGCCTTTTAACATAGAACAAAGACAAGACAAACATAGGCTCCGAGCGGGCCTCGAACTCATGACCTCCTGGTCAGAGTGATTCATTGCAGTGATTGATTGCAGCTGCTCTCCAGCCTGCGCCACAGCCCAAGCCTTGATATGTTTGCAACATCAACTCTAGGTCATTCATTCATAGTGTTTTTATCCTCTTTGTATCTTCTTAAATATGAATAAGAACAGCCCGTGATCTTGAACAGGTGTGGGAAAGCAATACTGAAAATTATAGCAAGGAATTGTCAATGTATGTTTCAGCTTCTTGGTTTCCAAACAGGGATCTGTTTAGCAGCCCTTGGGGCTCTGAGAAGCATCCTGAGGGGCTCTGCACTTTCCTCCTTCTCCCCTGTTGTTGTTGTTGTTACAAAGTCTGGGTGACCATCTATTGGGGGTGCTTAGATTGTGCTTTTCTTGCACAGCAGAAGGGGGTTGGACTGGATGGCCCTGGGGTTGCTCCTATTATTATTATTATTATTATTATTATTATTATTATTATTATTATTATTTATTGTATGACACAACAAACAAGATAGATATGCTGGATTTCGTATCAAAAAAATCACAAGTCGAACACTTCCCAAGTGTCTAGGACTGTGTGATTTATTATTATTATTATTATTATTATTATTATTATTATTATTATTATTATTATTATTATTATTATTATTATAGAGTGCATCTGGAGAAAATCTCAGGATGTGTCCGACCAAGCACGGGCTAAAGCCGCTATTAAGGCTTACTCCGTGGCTCTGCGAGCAGCCAGGAAAGCTTTCACGACTGCCCGCATAGCGTCTGCAGCCAATAGGCCATCGGAGTTGTTCCGAGTTGTTGGAGAGCTCCTGCGGCCTCCTGAGGCCCAGGAGCTTCCCGATGACTTGGCAACTCGGTGTAGCGATTTCGCACACCATTTCGCAGGCAAAGTTGCTCAGATACGTCATGAGTTGGACTCCAGCTTGACTGTGGTTTCAGCGGAGGTAACCGAGGCACCTGTCGGTTCCATCTTATGGGATTCTTTCCGGCTTGTTCTTCCTGATGACGTGGAGGGGATTCTTGGGTCTGTGAGGGCGACCACTTGTGCTCTGGATCCTTGTCCCTCTTGGTTGGTTAAACTGGCCAAAGATGGGCTGTTGGAGTGGTTTGTGGCCATAATAAATGCCTCCTTGGGTCAGGGGTCATTTCCATCCTGTTTTAAGCAAGCGGTGGTAAAACCGTTGCTAAAAAAGACCTCGCTAGACCCATTGGTTTGTGACAATTACAGACCAATCTCCAACCTTCCATTTTTGGGCAAGGTTCTGGAGCGGGTGGTTGCCACGCAGCTCCAGGAGTTCCTCGATGACACTGATTTTCTGGACCGCTCGCAGTCGGGCTTCAGGCCTGGGCACAGTACCGAGACGGCTTTGGTCGCCTTGGTGGATGACCTCCGCAGGGAGCTGGACAGGGGGAGTGTGACCCTGCTGGTTCTCCTGGATATCTCAGCGGCTTTCGATACCATCGACCATGGTATCCTTCTGGGGAGGCTCTCCGGGATGGGGCTCGGGGGCACGGTTCTGCTGTGGCTCCAGTCCTTCCTGGAGGGTCGTTCCCAGATGGTGAAGCTGGGGGACACCTGCTCAGACCCCTGGCCATTGACCTGTGGGGTTCCGCAGGGGTCTATTTTATCCCCCATGCTATTTAACATCTACATGAAACCGCTGGGAGAGGTCATCCGGAGTTTTGGAGGGCGTTGCCATCTCTACGCAGATGACACGCAAATCCACTATTCCTTTCCACCTGACTCCAAGGAAGCCCCTCGGATGCTGAACCAGTGCCTGGCCGCTGTGGCGGACTGGATGAGGAGGAACAAGCTGAGGATCAATCCTGACAAGACAGAGGCCCTCCTGGTCAATCGTGCGTCGGATCGGGGTATTGGGTGGCAACCTGTGCTGGACGGGGTTGCACTCCCCCTGAAATCACAGGTCCGCAGTTTGGGGGTCCTCCTGGATTCAGCGTTGACGCTTGAGGCTCAGGTGTCGGCGGTGGCCGGGAGGGCCTTCGCACAACTCAAACTTGTGCGCCAACTGCGACCATACCTCGTGAAGTCTGATTTGACCACGGTGGTCCATGCCCTAGTTACCTCCAGACTGGACTACTGTAATGCACTCTACGTGGGGCTTCCCTTGAAGACGGCCCGGAAATTACAACTGGTCCAACGCTCGGCAGCCAGATTAATAACGGGGGCAAATTACAGGGAGAGATCCACTCCCTTGTTTAAGGAGCTCCACTGGCTGCCGTTCATCTTCCGGTCCCAATTCAAGGTGCAGACCATCATCTATAAAGCCCTGAATGGTTTGGGACCCACCTACCTCCGTGATCGTATCTCCTTCCATAAACCTGCCCGTTCCTTGCGATCATCCGGAGAGGCCCTGTTATCACCATTGCCTATATCCCAGGCTCGCCTTGTAAGCACAAGGGAGAGGGCCTTCTCTGCTGTGGCCCCCCGATTGTGGAACTCACTTCCCACTGAAATAAGGCAAGCTCCCACTCTGTTAGCTTTTAGGAGAGAATTAAAAACATGGCTCTTCCATTGTGCTTTCGGTGAGTAATGTCTGTCATATATCTCCGTATTACTCCCCTCCGAACTTCTATCCTCCAGATTACCCCTTCCAAATGTCCCTGCCCATAGTGGAGTACTTCTCTGTCCCTCTCACTCCGGGTTTTATCTTTGTGTTCAAGTGGCCTGCCCTTGATTTATAGTTTTTTTGTTTTGTTTTTTTCTTGATTTCTTGATGTTCTGTTTATTATTATTTATTGTATTTTAAATGGTGTTATGATATGTTGTTCTTATATTTTATTATGTTGTATTGCTCTGGGCATGGCCCCATGTTAGCCGCCCCGAGTCCCCATTGGGGAGATGGTGGCGGGGTATAAATAAAGTTTTATTATTATTATTATTATTATTATTATTATTATTATTATTATTACAAAGGCTGGATGGCCATCTGTTGGGGCGCTTTGATTATGCTTTTCCTGCATAGCAGAAGGGGGTTGGACTGGATGGCCCTGGGGTTGCTCCTATTATTATTATTATTATTATTATTACAAAGGCTGGATGGCCATCTGTTGGGGCGCTTTGATTATGCTTTTCCTGCATAGCAGAAGGGGGTTGGACTGGATGGCCCTGGGGTTGCTCCTATTATTATTATTATTATTATTATTATTATCACAAAGGCTGGATGGCCATCTGTTGGGGTGCTTTGAGTATGCTTTTTCTGCATAGCAGAAGGAGGTTGGACTGGATGACCCTGGGGTTGCTCCTATTATTATTATTATCATTATTATTATTATTATTATTATTATTATTATTATTATTACAAAGGCTGGATGGCCATCTGTTGGGGCGCTTTGAGTATGCTTTTCCTGCATAGCAGAAGGGGGTTGGACTGGATGGCCCTGGGGTTGCTCCTATTATTATTATTATTATTATTATTATTATTATTATTATTACAAAGGCTGGATGGCCATCTGTTGGGGTGCTTTGAGTATGCTTTTTCTGCATAGCAGAAGGGGGTTGGACTGGATGACCCTGGGGTTGCTCTTATTAATAATAATAATAATAATAATAATAATAATAATAATAATAATAATAATAAGAGCAACCCCAGGGCCATCCAGTCCAACCCCCTTCTGCTATGCATAAAAAGCATAATCAAAGCAGCCCAACAGATGGCCATCCAGCCTTAATAATAGTAATAATAATAATAATAATAATAATAATATTACAAAGGCTGGATAGCCATCTGTTGGGGTGCTTTGATTATGCTTTTCCTGAATAGCAGAAGGGGGTTGGACTGGATGGCCCTGGGATTGCTCCTATTATTATTATTATTATTATTATTATTATTATTATTATTATTATCACAAAGGCTGGATGGCCATCTGTTGGGGTGCTTTGATTATGCTTCTCTTGCATAGCAGAAGGGGGGTGGACTGGATGGCCCTGGGGTTGCTCCTATTATTATTATTATTATTATTATTATTATTATTATTATTATTATTATTATTACAAAGGCTGGATAGCCATCTGTTGGGGTGCTTTGATTGTGCTTTTCCTGCATAGCAGAAGGGGGTTGGACTGGATGGCCCTGGGGTTGCTCTTGTTGTTGTTGTTGTTGTCGTTGTTGTTGTTGTTGTTGTTATTACAAAGGCTGCATGGCCATCGATTGGGATGCTTTGATTGTGCTTTTCCTGCATAGCTGAAGGGGGTTGGACTAGATGGTCCCTGGGTTCTTCCACTGAAATATTGTTAAGGAGCGCAGTGGGTTAAACTGCTAATCTGTAGAACTTGCTAACTGGAAAGTCGGTAGTTTGAATCCGTGGGACAGGTTGAGCTCCCGCTGTTAGCCCCAGCTTCTGTCAACCGAGCAGTTCGAAAACATGCAAATGTGTGTAGATCAATAGATATTGCATACCTGATGGAATATGTAAACATGTTGGAGATGCACACATTAATATAATTACTTAAAGCAGAGTTATTCGCTATTGATGTTAGACAATCTACAGCCAAGGTTGTATATGGTGCATATAAAATTAGTTGCTCTCATCAATATTTTTAACAATATTGACACTTCAAGGAAGTTCAAAGTTAGCTTCAAATTGCGGCTGCCAGACAACAAACTAACAAAATCGTGCGAAATGAGCCTCGATGCTCTGTGGTTTGTGTCATCACCATCTGGGCCTCAAAGTGGTTCCAGGATTTCCTATGTAATTCTCTGCAGAGGGAAACCACTTTATTCAATACTTGTCAGAAATGACTTAAAGGCACAGACGAACTGTTGTAACTGTCCGAGAAAAAAAGGAAGTTTTGGCCGATTACCATTTTGAAGGTACATAATATTGCTGGGAAAAAAGGAAGTTTTGGTCAATTACTGGGGATGGTGAAATGAGAGAGAAAGAGGGGGGAAAATAATGGAATTATTGTTGATTCTAATAACAAAGTAGATTATAAAACCAATAACTTTAATTATTATTATCATTATTATTATTATTATTATTATTATCATTGTATGACACAGCAAACAAGGTAGATATGCTGGATTTCGTATCACAGAATCACAAGTCGAACACTTCCCAAGTGTCTAGGATTGTGTGATGTATTTTCGGATGATGCGTGCAGATCCCAGCAGGGTGGCCTTTTGCAGTTGGCAGATTGTAATTTTGTCAATGTCTATTGTTTCCAAATGCCGGCTGAGAGCTTTTCGCATGGCACCCAGTGTGCCGATCACCACCGGGACCACCTGCACTGGTTTCTGCCAGAGTCTTTGAAGTTCAATCTTGAGGTCCTAATAGCGGCTGAGTTTTTCCTGTTGTTTTCCTGGGATGGCAACATCAATGATCCAAACCTTTTTCTTTTCCACAACTGTGATGTCTGGTGTGTTGTGTTCCAGAACTTTGTCAGTCTGGATTCAGAAGTCCCACAGTATCTTTGCGTGCTCATTCTCCAATACTTTTGCAGGTTTGTGATCCCACCAGTTCTTTACTGTTGGGAGGTGGTTTTTGAGGCATAAGTTCCAATGAATCATTTGGGCCACATAGTTGTGCTCCGTTTGTAGTCTGTCTGTGCGATTTTCTTATAGCAGCTGAGGATATGATCAATGTGTTGTCGAAGGCTTTCATGGCCGGGATGACAGGGTTGTTGTATGTCTTTCGGGCTGTGTGGCCATGTTCCAGAAATATTCTCTCCTGACGTTTCACCCACATCTGTGGCAGGCATCCTCAGAGATTGTGAGGTAAGGATAAACTAAGTAAGGAAAGGAAAGAATATATATCTGTGTAGAGTCCAGGGTGTGACAAGAGTCCTTTGTCACTGGGAAGCCAGCATTAATGTTTCAGTTAATTACCCTAATTAGCATTGGAAAGGTTTTTGTCTCTTGCCTGGGGGCATCCTTTGTTTAGTCATTAGCTGCCCTCTGCCCTCAGAGTGTTGGTTCCCATCTACTGTTTTGATTTTAGAGTTTTTAAAATACTGGTAGCCAGATTTTGTTCATTTTCATGGTTTCTTCCTTTCTGTTGAAGTTGTCCACATGCTTGTGGATTTCAATGGCTTCTCTGTGTATATGATATGATCAATGGTTTTGTCGGTTTCCTTGCACAGTCTGCATTATTATTATTATTATTATTATTATTATTATTATTTTCTCAACCTTGGCCCTATGAAGTAGATCTGTAGCTCTTAGGAAGCTGTTTCTTGATTTAAGGTGTTGACATGCTGGCTGATATCCGAACAGAGCATGGGCTGGAGATATCAATGCCTTGGTCCTTTCATTGCTGGTTGCTACTTCCCGACAGATATCAGCTGGTGCAATACCGGCTAAACAGTATAATTTCTTCAGCAGTGTAGGGTGTAGACATCCTGTGATAATGCGGCATGTCTCCGTGAAAAACACATCTGCATTTTAGGTGGATTAGAAATCACCTGGTTTTTCCAGTAGTAGGCAGTAAGAGCACCTAAAGCTTCGGAGAGCTTCTGTTCAACCATTTCAAAGCTCCCTGCTTGAGCGGTGATGACACGATCGTCAGCATAGATGAAACTCTCTGTCCATTCTGGCAGTGGCTGGTCATTTGTATAAATGTTAGACATTATTGGAGCAAGCATGCTCCCCTATGAAATGAAGCAGCTGTCTCTGGTGGCAAGTGAGGAGGCAGCAAGTTATGGCATGGAATGGGAATCTCACTTTCAATCATTTTCTCACTCAGTTCATGTCAAATTAACCCTTTCCAATCTTTAGTTTCTTATTTTGCTTCTCCCCAGGTGGTCCATTGGCAGAGTCCACACATGCACGCCTACTTCCCAGCACTCAACTCCTGGCCTTCGCTCTTGGGGGACATGTTGGCAGATGCCATCAACTGCCTGGGATTTACTTGGGTAAATAATAATAATAACTTTTTTTTATACCCCGCATCTATCTGTGCGCAGTTTGCTAGTAACCAGCTGCAATAAATCACTACTGACCGAGAGGTCATGGGTTCGAAGCCCTGGTCGGGTTAAGCCCCTGACCATTAAATAGCCTGGCTTGCTGTTGACCTACGCAGTCCCGAAAGACAGTTGCATCTGTCAATTAGGGAAATTTAGGTACGCTTTATGCGGGAGGCTAATTTAACTAATTTACAACATCATAAAACTGCCAGCAAAACACTAGGAAAGGAATGAGGAAGTACAGCCACTAGTGGACAGTGAAGCAACAGCTCCCCCTGTGGCCGGAATCGTGAAGCTGGAAAAAAATGTTAAATGCCTCTGTGTCTGTCTATATATGTTGTTTGTCTGTTGGCATTGAATGTTTGCCATATATGTGTTCATTGTAATACGCCCTGAGTCCCCTTCGGGGTGAGAAAGAAGGGTGGAATATAAATACTGTAAATAAATAAATAAATATATCTCGAAAGGAGACTCAGGGCGGCTTACATGGGGCCAAGCCCGAATAAAAACAATAACAATATAAAACACAACAAGAGACAAGAGACATGCACAATTAAAAATGTAAACATTAACCAATAAAGTAAATGACAAAAACGTAATAAAAATATGGATTAAAACGGAGAGGTTGTAAAAATAGACTGGATAAAGTGCGCCATATAAATACTATAAACATGTTTTGCAATCCCATCCTTAGCCCTCTCTGCCAAAGAGTGCTTGTGTCTCACCAAACTACAACTGCCATGATTCCATAGCATTGGTCCATGGCAGCTAAAGTGGTGTCAAACTGCATTCATTCTACTGTGTAGATGCACTCTAGGGCAGGAACACCACAACTCAGCAAGAAGATGAAATGTTCATGTATTCTTCCCTGAACAGAATTTGGTCCAGTAAAAAGGGATTCCTTTACAATACAGTAGAGTCTCACTTATCCAACATAAACGGACCGGCAGAATGTTGCATAATCGAATATGTTGGATAATAAGGAGGGATTAAGGAAAAGCTTGGGCCCCTGATGGTGGCACAGTGTGTTAAAGCGCTGAGCTGCTGAACTTCATGTCAGAAGTGAACCGAGGGTACAGTTGTAATGTATTTAAAAACACAAACAAAGTTAAAAATTGGCATTTTAAATGCAAACATAACTGGCAGGGAGTCAGTGTAATGAGAACACAATTGGTCAGTAGATTTGGGGTTTTGGGGGTTGTTTGTGTGTCAAATCAACACACAAACAACCCAGTTGCAAAAAAGTATCGACCGATTGTGTTCCCATTACATTAAATCCCTGTTGGCCCTGGTGGCTCAGTGTGTTAAAGCGCTGAGCTGCTGAACTTGTGGACCGAAAGGTCCTAGGTTCAAATCCCGGGAGTGGAATGAGCGCCCACTCTTAGCCCCAGCTCCTTCCAACCTAGCAGTTCGAAAACATGCAAATGTGAGTAGATCAATAGGTACTGCTCCGGCGGGAAGGTAATGGCATTCCATGCAGTCATGCCGGCCACATGATCTTGGAGATGTCTATGAACAACGCTGGCTCTTCGGCTTAGAAATGGAGATGAGCACCAACCCCCAGAGTCGGACACAAAGGAAATGCCAGAAGAGTGTTCACCGTTCTCTATGCTCTCCGAAGCTTTTAAAATATATTTTTTTGGCTGGAGTTACACTTAAAAAATTTACATACCAATTCCCCCTTATCTTTCCATAGAAAGTTAAGACCTGGTTGTCCATGCAGTCATGCTGGCCACATGACCTTGGAGGTGTCTATGGACAATGCCGGCTCTTCGGCTTAGAAATGGAGATGAACACCAACCCCCAGAGTCGGTCACGACTGGACTTAACGTCAGGGGAAAACCTTTACCTTTGCCTATTAAACATCAAATTACATTATGATTTTAAAAATTAAGCACCAAAACATCATGTTTGACAACAAAAGTAGTTCAATACACAGCAATGTTATGTAGTAATTACTGTATTTATGAATTTAGCACCAAAACATCACAATGTATTGAAAAGATTGACTACAAAAAGATTGGCTACTAAAAGGCAGACTGCGTTGGATAATCCAGAACATTGGATAAGCGAATGTTGGATAAGTGAGACTCTACTGTATTTATCTTGTCCCTTCCAGGCTTCTAGCCCTGCCTGCACGGAACTGGAAATGAACGTGATGGACTGGTTGGCACAAATGTTGGGTCTCCCACATACTTTCTTGCACTATCACCCAGACAGCAGAGGTGGAGGCATATTGCAGGTGAGTGGCACTCAAGGGGAGAATGCTTGGATGCTCAGGTCTCCAAAGCTAGTATGTTTGTTTGCAATGGAGAGTGACTAGAGATCCTGATGAAGGAACAAAGACACTAATGTCTTTGAAACTGTATTCCATAGCAGAGCACTTGATGAACCAACCTGGACACAACATATTATTTGAGGACACAGAAATGCTGGGACACTCTCACAACCACCAAGTCAGACTATAAATAAGCCATTGAAATCCACAAGCATGTGGACAATTTCAACAGAAAGGAGGAAACCATGAAAACAAACACAATCTGGATACCGGTATTAAAAAACTCTAAAATCAGGACAGTAAATAGAGAACAACACTCAGAAAACAGAGGAATTCCAGACATGACTCAATCATGGCCAGCAAACACCTCCCAACAAAGGTTCCCGCCAGGCAGGAAGCAGCCAGGCTTTGAATGAATAGGCCCAATAGAGCTGTCATTAGAATACTTCTTCTGTTTTAAAAGCGTATGGCACTTTATCATTGTTACAGTAGAGTCTCACTTATCCAACATAAACGGGCCGGCAGAATGTTGGATAAGCGAATATGTTGGATAATAAGGAGAGATTAGGAAAAGCCTATTAAACATCAAATTAGGTTATGATTTTACAAATTAAGCACCAAAACATCATGTTAGACAACAAATTTGACAGAAAAAGTAGTTGAATAGCAGTAATGCTATGTAGTAATTACTGTATTTATGAATTTAGCACCAAAATATCACGAGGTATTGAAAACATTGACTACAAAAAAGCGTTGGATAATCCAGAATGTTGGATAAGTGAGATTCTACTGGGCTGGGCTGTGGCGCAGCTGGCTAGTAACCAGCTGCAATAAATCACTACTGACCGAGAGGTCATGAGTTCGAAGCCCGGGTCGGGTTAAGCCCCCGACCATTAAATAGCCCAGCTTGCTGTTGACCTATGCAGCCCCGAAAGACAGTTGCATCTGTCAATTAGGGAAATTTAGGTATGCTTTATGCGGGAGGCTAATTTAACTAATTTACAACATCATAAAACTGCCAGCAAAACACGAGGAATGGAATGAGGAAGCACAGCCATTAGTGGACAGTGAAGCAACAGCTCCCCCTGTGGCTGGAATCGTGAAGCTGGAAAAAAATGTTGAATGCCTCTGTGTCTGTCTATATATGTTGCTTGTCTGTTGGCACTGAATGTTTGCCATATATGTGTTCATTGTAATCCGCCCTGAGTCCCCTTCGGGGTGAGAAGGACGGAATATAAATACTGTAAATAAATAAATAAATACTGTACTTAGTTAACTGTGGTATCCCTGTGTGTTGCTAATCTGTTTCCCCTACCGTTTCCCCCTTTCCTCTGTCCAGAGTACGGTTAGCGAATCCACTTTGATCGCTCTCCTGGCAGCAAGGAAAAATAAAATTCTAGCAATGAAAGAATCTGAGCCAGACACCGAGGACTCTACTCTGAATTCTCGTTTTATTGCTTACGCTTCAGATCAGGTAAGTGGCTGTGAGGGGTGTTTACTTGTGGTTGTGTGGGTCTTTTTTGACCCCCAACTCCAAAGGTTGACTGCTGGGGTCTTCTCTGCAGGCCCACTCCTCAGTTGAAAAGGCAGGCTTGATATCCCTGGTGAAGATGAGATTTCTGCCTGTCGATGACAATTTTTCCTTGAGAGGCGAAACCCTGAAAAAAGCCATTGAAGAGGACAGAAGCCGTGGCCTGGTACCAATCTTTGTAAGTTTTGTAATCTCTCCTTGAATACTCTCTACTTCAAATCATTAATTTTCAAGATCATGGGATCACTAGATCAACAGCAATATGCACAGTTGAGCAATTGTAGGTTGTTGTATGTTTTCCGGGCTGTATGGCCATGTTCCAGAAGTATTCTCTCCTGACGTTTCACCCACATCTATGGCAGACATCCTCAGAGGATGTGGGCGAAACGTCAGGAGAGAATACTTCTGGAACATAGCCATACAGCCCGGAAAACATACAACAACTCGGTGAAAGCCTTCGACAACACATTGAGCAATTGTACTTCAATCTATATATATAAAAGGGTAATAAAATTTCGGCCTAGGATAAAACAACAAAACTACAGATCCCAGAAACACTAAACTTGGCAGCACAACCCCTCATCCATGCCTCTACATTCATACAACAAAAAGAAAAGAAAAATAAAGTCTTAATTAGAGGGAGAGGAATAATTGTTTTTATCCAATTGCTGCCAGTTAGAAGGCTAAGCTCTGCCTACTTGGTCTCCTAGCAACCCACTTAGCCCAGGGGACAGGCAGAGTTAGGCTTCACTTAGGCCTCATCCACACTGCCTATAAAATACAGATTATCAGATTTTAACTGGATTATATGGCAGTGTAGACTGAAGGCCCTTCTACACAGCTATATAACCCATTTATAATAGACTTAATGTAAGGTAAAACCTTTACCCTTTACCTTAACTACCACCAATTCCTCAATACTTTATTTCCCATACCACCAGACTTTGCCACAGCAACGCGTGGCCGGGCACAGCTAGTAGCCTATTAATTGTGTGATACCTACAACTGAATATAATACTTTAATTTGTTGTTTACTAACACTTTGGATATTCTGCTGATCAATACCTTTTATCTCCTTTCTTGAGGTCTCATTGTATTTTCTTGACTCATCTCTGGTTTCGTCTAGGTTTGTGCAACTCTGGGTACAACTGGTGTCTGTGCTTTCGACAGCCTTTCGGAGCTGGGTCCAATATGTAAGCAACCACATTGCTCTTCCAAAGGAATTTCCCTAGAAAATCTAGATATTGACCAAGGTGCCTCCTGCTATGAATGATACTTGTCTTATGCTAGATATTTTTTAGAGAGCCAGTATATTGCTCCATGCAGTCATGCCGGCCACATGACCTTGGAGATGTCTATGGACAACGCCGGCTCTTTGGCCTAGAAATGGAGATGAGCACCAACCCCCAGAGTCAGGCATGACTGGACTTAACGTCAGGGAAAACCTTTACCTTTACCTATATTGCATTGGTTTGGGCATTTGGACTAGAGTTCTGGAGATCGGGTTTCAAATCCCTATTTCTAAGCCAAAGAGCTGGCATTGTCCGAAGATGCCTCTGAAGTCATGTGGCTG
The DNA here is from genome assembly GCF_035594765.1 of Anolis carolinensis. NCBI lineage: Eukaryota > Metazoa > Chordata > Lepidosauria > Squamata > Anolidae > Anolis > Anolis carolinensis. Next base: position 14,841,728 of record NW_026943822.1, on the reverse strand, counting down.
CATGGAGGGCTGTTACCTTCTTGCTGGAGCAGTACCTATTGATTTACTCACCTTTGCATGTTTTCAAACTTCTAAGTTGGTAGAAGTTGGGGCTAACAGCGGAAACTCACCCTGCTCCCCGGATTTGAACTGCTGACTTTTCAGTCAGCAAGTTCAGCAGCTCAACGGTTTAATCCACTGCGCCACCAGGAGCTCAATATCCAACTTACAAATGACTTATAATTAGGAATGAGGGTGAGACAACAAGAAGTGAGAGAAATCTATCCCTAAGAAAGGAAATTAATTCCTGGAAGAGTTATCACAGAGGAAAGGTGTCTCCACTGAAGCTTTATCCCCATTCCTTGTTTCCACAACAAACCAAATTTTCCAAAATCCAATTCTCTTAGGACAGAAAGTGAGGTGACACCTTCTGAACAGAGGCACAGACAGCAAAGGAAATGCCAGAAGAGTGTTCACCGTTCCCGTTCTCTATGCTCTCCGAAGCTTTTAAAATATATTTTTTTGGCTGGAGTTACACTTAAAAAATTTACATACCAATTCCCCCTTATCTTTCCATAGAAAGTTAAGACCTGGTTGTCCATGCAGTCATGCTGGCCACATGACCTTGGAGGTGTCTACGGACAACGCCGGCTCTTTGGCTTAAAAATGGAGATGAGCACCAACCCACAGAGTTGGACAAGACTAGACTTAATATCAGGGGAAAACCTTTACTTTTACCTACTTGTCCGTAACTTGGAGACTGTCTGTATTTTACGTTCACTGTACATTGGAAAGGCATCAACAATACAACCTCTTGTGTGAGGCTAGCGTAGCCCTAGGGCCAACCCTGTTTGCTGTGAAATTTGGCTTGAGCTAGTTTATCTTCATAAAATCCATTGTCAATTCCATCCCAGGTTCTCAAGAGGGACTCTGGTTGCATGTCGATGCTGCATATGCCGCAACGGCATTCCTCTGTCCAGAATTCAGAGTGTTTCTGGAAGGAATTGAACATGCCGATTCTTTCGCCTTCAACCCTTCCAAATGGATGATGGTTCACTTTGACTGCACAGCATTCTGGTAAGCGTGACACAAAAGACCACATGAATATTTACACATATGATGTTTTTCCTCTGTGGATTCCTTCCTATCTATTATTTTTCCCTCTTCCCTAGGGTCAAGGACAAATACAAGCTGCAGCAAACATTCAGTGTTAATCCCATCTACCTCAGGCATCCCAATTCGGGTTTAGCTACCGATTTCATGGTAAGTCTGATGATTATAAATAAAGGCTAACTTAGATCAGATAAAAAATTTTAGGTCTCTTTAGACTCAGTGGGATGATGATAGTGGTATGTGATTTAGATGGAAATGCAAGGCAGTGGAGGTATAACAAGAATTAAGAAAAAATATTTTTCACTACCGCTTCCAGGTTTGTTAAAAACTTTGTCTAGTTAGCTTTATTGAAGTTATATATTTTCTACGGAAAGGGAGACTTTTTGGTCTTACAGCTACACACCAGTAATTGGATTTAAGATCCAAAGGTTGTCAGGTTAAGCAACAAGCCTTTCAAATAATAATAATAATAATAATAATAATAATAATAATAATAATAATAATAATAATAATAATAATAAATAAGGCCAAGATCGAAAAATCAGCTGATGAACCAAAATGCAAACTGTGCAAGGAAACAGACGAAACCATTGATCATATCCTCAGCTGCTGTAAGAAAATCGCACAGACAGACTACAAACAGAGGCACAACTATGTGGCCCAAATGATTCATTGGAACTTATGCCTCAAGACCACCTGCCAGCAGCAAAGAACTGGTGGGATCACAAACCTGCAAAAGTATTGGAAAATGGGCACACAAATATACTATGGGACTTCCGAATCCAGACTGACAAAGTTCTGGAACACAACACACCTGACATCACAGTTGTGGAAAAGAAAAAAGTTTGGATCGTTGATGTTGCCATCCCAGGTAACAGTCGCATTGACGAAAAACAACAGGAAAAACTCAGCCGCTATCAGGACCTCAAGACTGAACTTCAAAGACTCTGGCAGAAACCAGTACAGGTGGTCCCGGTGGTAATGGGCACAATGGGTGCTGTTCCAAAAGACCTCAGCTGGCATTTGGAAACAATAGACATTGACAAAATTACGATCTGCCAACTGCAAAAGGCCACCCTTCTGGCATCTGCATGCATCATCCGAAAACACATCACACAGTCCTAGACACTTGGGAAGTGTTCGACTTGTGATTTTGTGATACGAAATCCAGCATATCTATCTTGTTTGCTGTGTCATAATAAAATAATAATAATAATAATTTTATTCTTATACCCCGCCCCATCTCCCCGAAGGGACTCGGGGCGGCTTACATAGGGCCAAGCCCAGTCATTGACAATATAAAAACAGATCAAACGACAATAAAAACAAGTCATAAAAAATCACATACAAAAAACATAATGATAAAATCTTGGATAAAGTCTAGGGAAACTAGATAAAATGAGGGAATGCAGAGATTGCAGTGCAGATTTTCAGGGTGCTAAGGCCCCCGGTGGCGCAGTGTGTTAAAGCACTGAGCTGCTGAACTTGCTGACCGAAAGATTGGTGGTTCTAACCTGGAGAGCGGGGTGAGCTCCCGCTGTTAGCCCCAGCTTCTGCCAACCTAGCAGTTCGAAAACAGGTTCGAATCCCACCCGGGGAGAGCGCGGATGAGCTCCCTCTATCAGCTCCAGCTCCATGCAGGGACATGAGAGAAACCTCCCACAAGGATGGTAAAAACATCAAAACATCTGGGCATCCCCTGGGCAGTGTTCTTGCAGACGGCCAATTCTCTCACTCCAGAACTCCGGTTGCTCCTGACACGAAAAAAAAAAACCTTTGAAAACATGCACATGTGAGTAGATCAATAGGTACTACTCTGTTGGGAAGGTAACGGCGCTCCATGCAGTCATGCCGGCCACATGACCTTGGAGGTGTCTAAATTGCCCCCGGTGACACAGCGGGTTAAACTGCTGACCGAAAAGTCAGTCGTTCAAGTCTGGGGAGCGGGGTGAGCTGTTAGCCCCAGCTTCTGCCAAACCAGTAGTTCAAAGACATGCAAATGTGAGTAGATCAATAGGTACCACTCCGTCGGGAAGGTAACGGTGCTCCATGCAGTCATGCCGGCCACATGATCTTGGAGGTGTCTATGGACAATGCCGACTCTTCGGCTTAGAAATGGAGATGAGCAGCAACCTCCAGAGTCGGACACGACTGGACTTAATGTCAGGGTATAACTTTTACTACCTTTACTTTTCGGGGTGCTAATGGGCACAAAAACTGGCAGGTTGCAATGTCCACCTTTTGACTAACCCATCTCTGGTTTTGATTTACAGCACTGGCAAATCCCACTCAGCCGAAGGTTTCGCTCTTTGAAACTCTGGTTTGTGATTCGCTCGTTCGGCGTGAAAAAGCTCCAAGACCATGTCAGACATGTAGGTGAATGAATGGCTCATTGTTTAGCTCCAAAAGAAACTGAAGTACAGAGCAGAACTGAGCATGTTGGTTGAGGGTTGTTGGGTGATGTCGTTCCAAATTCCAGTCTCCCAAAGTTCTAATCTGAGACAACATTGGTCATGCTAGCGAAAAGATAAATGGATGGGAGATTGTGGGAAGAGTTGTGAAAAGTAGTTTCCCAATGTTCTTTTCTAGCAAGGTACAGTACTAGTATTTTGTTTCATTTCTGACAACTCCAGCTCTCTCAGTGACATGGCACATTGAAAGTTGCAGCAGGATCCTGAGTTACCTATTTTAATGTGCCACAGTGGCCAGGAAAGTGCTGCAACTGCCGTTCTCCAACTGCCATTTAATGCAGTGTAGGGGTTGCATCAGCCTGTGTGCATCCACATAATGCACACAGTCATAGGCTGATGTGATTTAACATGGGGTAAGTCCTAGTGGCGCAGCAGGTTATACCACTGAGCTGCTGAACTTGCTGACTGAAAGATCCGGGGAGTGGGGTGAGCTTCCACTGTTAGCCCCAGCTTCTGCCAACCTAGCAGTTCAAAAACATGCAAATGTGAGTAGATCAATAGGTACCGCTCCATCCCCTGGTGGCACAGCGGATTAAACCACTGAGCTGCTGAACTTGCTGACCAAAAAATTAGTGGTTCGAATCCGGGGAGTGGGGTGAGTTCCTGCCAACCTAGGAGCCCCCGATGGCGCAACGGGTTAAACCACAGAGCTACTAAATTTGCTGACTGAAAAGTTGGCGGTTTGAATCCGGCAAGCAGAGTGAGCTCCCGCTGTTAGCCCCAGCTTCTGCCAACCTAGCAGTTCAAAAACATGCCAATGTGAGTAGATCAATAGGTACTGCTCCGGTGGAAAGGTAACGGCGCTCCATGCAGTCATGCCGGCCATATGACCTTGGAGGTGTCTACGGACAACGCTGGCTCTTCAGCTTAGAAATGGAGATGAGTACCAACCCCCAGAGTCGGACACGGCTGGACTTAATGTCAGGGGAAACCTTTATTATATAGTGTTATATAGTGTCATGCTCTGAAGATAATTGGGGAACCCTTTCATTTCAGACAAAGGTTTTATTCTAATTTTGTATGTTATATTTTTTTGTAATTACTGGAAATATATCCAATTATTATTATTATTTTTTAACCACAGGGCACGGAGATGGCCAAATATTTTGAGTCATTGGTTCGAACGGACTCTCTGTTTGAGATTCCAGCCAAGAGACACCTGGGACTGGTTGTGTTTCGTTTAAAGGTAAAGCTAAAAGGTTTCTCTACTATATAACAGTTGATCTATATAATAAACACAAATAAAGAGGATAAGAGTATTACAGTAACAGCCAAGATGGGATGTAACTTTCCACTCATATTAGTGAATTGTAACAGGAAATGTCCATACATGTCTGCACATCCATGCAAAACCTTGAACTGAACATGGCTTGGGTTGCTGTGAGTTTTTCGGGTTGTATGGCCATGCTCCAGAAGCATTCTCTCCTGATGTTTCACCCACATCTATGGCAGGCATTCTCCGAGGTTGCGAGGTCTGTTGGAAACTAAGCAAGTGGGTTTTATATATCTTTCAGCTTCAAAGCAGCCAGACTTTGATGCTGAAAGGCCATTCAATGCTAATCAGGGTGGCCAACTGCAACATTCACACTTGCCTCAGGCAGACAAGAGTTCTTTCTCCCATCCTGGACATTATTCCACAAATATATAAACCCCACTTACCTAGTTTCCGACACACCTCACAGCCTCTGAGGATGCCTGCCATAGATGTGGGCGAAACGTCAGGAGATAATACTTCTGGAACATGGCCATACAGCACTGAAAACTCACAGTAACCCAGTGATTCCGAAAGCTTTTGACAAGATTTAGTAGGCCATGTGCTTTTTAATAGGGCTAGAAAAGATTATTGGAGCAACCAAAATAGACTGTGGGAGGGACCAGGGCCAATAATAATAATAATAATAATAATAATAATAATAATAATAATAATAACAACAACAACAGTCGCATTGACGAAAAACAACAGGAAAAACTCAGCCGCTATCAGGACCTCAAGATTGAATTTCAAAGACTCTGGCAGAAACCAGTGCAGGTGGTCCCGGTGGTGATGGGCACACTGGGTGCTGTGCCAAAAGATCTCAGCCGGCATTTGGAAACAATAGACATTGACAAAATTACGATCTGCCAACTGCAAAAGGCCACCCTACTGGGAACTGCACACATCATCCGAAAATACATCACACAGTCCTAGACACTTGGGAAGTGTTCGACTTGTGATTTTGTGATATGAAATCCAGCATATCTATCTTGTTTGCTGTGTCATAATAAAATAATAATAATAATAATAATAATAATAATAATAATAATAATAATAATTTTATTTTTATATCAGGGTGCCTCATATGGGGATCAAGCCCAGCAATACACAATAAAATACAATCACATAAATATATTTAAAACATATAAACATAAAATCATAAAACATATAAATGTTTGCATTTTACAAACATCAACTTGTATAAAATATGCATCTTTTCTCAAAACAGGGTCCCAACTGGATGACCGAAAAAGTCTTAAAAGATCTAAACAATTCAGGGAAGCTCTTCGTGAAATTTTTTATCCTTTTATATATATAGATTGAAAAACCGCGAAACAGTGAATCTGCAAAAAGTGAACCATGAAGTAGTAAATGTTTGCATCTTACAAACATCAACTTGTATAAAATATGCATCTTTTCTCAAAACAGGGTCCCAACTGGATGACCGAAAAAGTCTTAAAAGAGCTAAACAATTCAGGGAAGCTCTTCGTGATCCCCGCAATGCTTGGAAAGAAGTTAATCATTCGCTTCACGGTAACGTCTCAGTTTACGACCCAAGAGGACATCCGGACGGACTGGTCCCTCATCCAAGAGGCTGCAGCGAAAGTTGTTAACCTGCCATGTATGCCGAGGCGTATTGGCATCCCAGAGGACGAGGAGCACATCCTCAACATGATAAGCAGCCTCAGTCCGAAATCAGTCGGTGCCCCTTCTCCTTTTTTCTCAGAGAAGGAAGACTGCCAAATCTCTCTCGCCAAAATAACCGTCCAGCCTCGAAGAGCGTCTTCCAGTTTTCCATCAAGGCTTGCGAATGAAGATCTAGCAGTGCTTGAGGATCCAAACTTAGACAATTGTTTCAAAGAAGAGAGCCCGAATGCAACCAGCCAGAAGGTCTCCTCCAGCTTATGTGTCCAAAACAAGAAAAAGACAGCTCGTTCCTTCAGTGTGCCAATGGCCGACGTTGGCGAGTCAAGCCATCCCAAGGCAACAGACAACTTTGGGAAGAGCGGGACTTGTATTGGCGAGAAATTCCTTTCCAAGTTGCCCAAAGAGGTGCTGATGCTGAAGAAAAGTGACCTCAAGAAACGGCTGAAGTTTTACAGCGTGCCCAGTTTTCCAGAATGCACCATCCAGTGTGGCCTCCAGCTGCCATGCTGCCCGTTGCAGGCCATTGTTTAGGAAGCATTTACCTTTGACAAGAAAGTGAGAACCAAAGTCTGCCCATTCTCATGCAATACAGCAATCTATGCCCCTATTCTATATATAAATATATATATATTATATATTAAAGGATATTATTTGTTTCAGAAGACGGCTTATTTTTTTTAACCTGTATATTGAAAAACATTTAAAATATAAATAAACTATTTAATATCGCTGTCGGGAGTACTGAATGTTCACATCTTATTCTTTTCCTGTTCATTGTCCATTCTATGTATATTATTGTACAGTAGAGTCTCACTTATCCAACATTCACTTATCCAACGTTCTGGATTATCCAACGCATTTTTGTAGTCAATGTTTTCAATACACCGTGATATTTTGGTGCTAGATTCGTAAATACAGTAATTATGACGTAGCATTACTGCATATTGAACTACTTTTTCTGTCAAATTTGTTGTATAACATGATGTTTTGGTGCTGAATTTGTAAAATCATAACCTAATTTGATGTTTAATAGGCTTCTCCTTAATCTCTCCTTATTATCCAACGTATTATCCAACGTTTCTTGTAAACGGCTGATCTTTCCAACCCAAAAGCATTGCATTGCTTTTAAACATTTTTTTATGCAATGCTTTTGACACGAAATAAAAAATAAATCCAACATATTTGCTTATCCAACTTTCTGCCGGCCCGTTCATGTTGGATAAGTGAGACTCTACTGTATGTATATTACAGGGGCCCCTCAGCGTGTTACAGCGCTGAGCTGCTGAATTTGCGGACCAGAAGGTAGTGGATTCAAATCCAGAGAGCGGAGTGAGCACCCGCTGTTAGCCTCAGCTTCTGCCAACCTAGTAGTTTGAAAACATGCAAATGTGAGTAGATCAATAGGTACCGCTCCAGCAGGAAGGTAACGGCGCTCCATGCAGTCATGCCAGCCACATGACCTTGGAGGTGTCTATGGACAACACCGGCTCTTTGGCTTAGAATGGAGATGAACATCAACCCCCAGAGTCGGATACGACTGGACTTAATGTCAGGGGAAAACTTTTACCTTCTATATATATAAAAGAGTGATGGCATCAGGGCAGCGGACAAAACAACAAAACTACAGGCCCCCCAACCTCGAAATTTGACAACACAACCCATCATCCATGGCTCTAGGTTGATACAACAAAAAGAAAGGAAAAATAAAGTCCTAATTACAGGGAGAAGAATAATAGTTTTTATCCAATTGCTGCCAGTTTGAAGGCTAAGCTCCGCCCACTTGGTCTCCTAGCAACCTACTCAGCCCAGGGGACAGGCACAGTTAGGCCTCACTTAGGCCTCTTCCACAGATTTTAACTGGATTATATGGCAGTGTAGACTCCAGGCCGTTCCACACAGCTATATAACCCATTTAGAATCTTATATTATCTACTTTGAACTGGATTATCTTGACTCCACACTGCCATATAATCCATTTCAGTGTGCATACTAAACATAAAGACAACCATACAACAGACATTCAATGCCACCACTACCTCAACAATTTCTCACCAACATCACCAGAAAATGCCACAGCAACGCGTGGCCGGGCACAGCTAGTTACCATATATATATATATATATATATATATATATATATATATATATATATGATATTTTAAAGATGTTTTTAAATTGTTAGATTTTAGCCTTTCTTGTAAGCCGCCCCGAGCCCTAGGGGAGTGGCGGCATATAAGTTTAAATAATAAATAAATAAATAAATAAATATATTATTACTAGCTGTGCCCGGCCATGCGTTGCTGTGGCAAGTATGGTGGTATGGGAAATACAGTATCTTATATTATCTGCTTAGAACTGGATTATATGAGGCCCCTTCTACACAGCTGTATAAAATGCACACTGAAGTGGATTATATGGCAGTGAGGAGTCAAGATAATCCAGTTCAAAGCAGATAATATAAGATTATAAAGCTGTGTGGAAGGGCCTTGAGTCTACACTGCCATATAATCCAGTTAAAATCAGATAATCTGTATATTATAGGCAGTGTGAAAGAGGCCTAAGTGAGGCCTAACTCTGCCTGTCCCCTGGGCTGAGTGGGTTGCTAGGAGACCAAGTGGGCGGAGATTAGCCTAACTGGCAGCAATTGGATAAAAACAATTATTCCTCTCCCTCTAATTAGGACTTTATTTTTCTTTTCTTTTTGTTGTATGAACGTAGAGGCATGGATGAGGGGTTGTGCTGCCAAGTTTAGTGTTTCTGGGATGTGTAGTTTTGTTGTTTTGTCTTAGGCCGAAATTTCATTACCCTTTTATATATATACAGTTGGATTAGTAAAAATGTTCACTAGGGGATATATCCTATGGGTTCCTGAGGCCAAATTTGATCCCTTCAAAGAGTTGTTGTCTTTGTGATGTTCCCTTAAGTTGACTCTGAATTATGCAACTCTACACAAGGGTGTAAAATTCAGTGGAGGCTTGTGACTGCTTTCTTCTTAAGTTGAGACAAAATACCCTGCTCTAGACTTCCACAACTTAGTGGGGATTTGAACTCAGTCTCTTGGAAAGTCATTTAATTACTCAGATGAAAGACAGGGATGGAGAATGGGTAAAGAGTTCAATGGAATAACATCTTAGAGGCCTAGGAGTGAGATATGTGAGAGCAGAACTTTCCAAAAACAACCACAATCCTTGAATCACCTGTAAGATTTGCAGAATTGTTTTGTGCCAGGAAATTCTTTAGTCTAAAGTCCACTTCTTTCGATGCTTTTGCTTTGTGCTGCATTTTCCTGGAAGGGTAACTAACTGCACATCTCAAAGCTAGGAAATAATTTATAAAACTAACCTTTGTAGCCCCCGTTGGCACAGTGGGTTAAAGCGCTGAGCTGCTGAACTTGCTGACCGAAAGGTCGGCGGTTCGAATCTGGGGAGCGGGGTGAGCTCCCGCTGTTAGCCCCAGCTTCTGCCAACATAGCAGTTCGAAAACATGCCAATGTGAGTAGATCAATAGGAACCACTCTGGCGGGAATGTAACAGCGCTCCATGCAGTCATGCCGGCCACATGACCTTGGAGGTGTCTATGGACAACACCGGTTCTTCGCCTTAAAAATAGAGATCAATACCAACCCGCAGAGTCGGACATGACTAGACTTAATGTCACGGGAAAAACTTTACCTTCACCTATTCTCAAAAGCTGTCAGTTGGCCACTAGAGTGTGTAAGAGCTCCACCATAAAATCACCTAGTTTTAGGCAGTTCTCATAATAATAATAATAATAATAATAACTTTATTTTTATACCCCGCCCCATCTCCCCGGGGGGACTCGGAGCGGCTTACATGGGGCCATGCCCGACAACAATAGAACAGCAGCAATAAAACAATAAAACAAATATCGAGAATAAAACAAATGTCACATCAATAAAACATCATCATTAGTAAACAGTCATAAAAGTCGGCATACAGCATAAAATGATTAAAAACAGGAAGGCTAAAAACACGGATCTGGGCCAGAGTGCAGAAAACTTCAACATGGGAGAGGTAGTTTCACAGTTAAAACAGTCAATAAACTTATGTTCAAATGCTCTGCATGCGGTTGTGATTACATAGGAAATACTGAATGGGAGAGCACAAACATTGGAGAGCATCCAGTTTAATTTGTAGAGAAGAAGAGGTATGTCTTGAGATGATAGTGAAGTATAGTGTTTTTGGTTTTCTCCCATCCAAAGGTTGCCTCTTCCTGCCTTCAAGACCAAATACCCTTTAGGATATCATTTATTATTTAGGATTATTATTGTCCCCATGTGAGCTGCCCCGAGTCCCTTCAGGGAGATGGTGGCGGGATACAAGAATAAAATTGTTGTTGTTGTTATTATTATTATTTAGGCCAGACCTCTATTCCAGTTCTTACATCTGCTATAAAGTTAACACACAAAAACAAAAACAGAAGACTTGGTCGCAGAGCTCCTGCATCGTATCTGTTTTGGCTCAGAGAGCCAAACTACGTACAGTGTCTAGCATGGAATATGTGCTAAAGCATTTCTGGCTGGGAAGCTGATATGAGCTCTCGCTTGTCACTCCCAATCGAACCTGATCCTAATCCTAACCCTGTTTAGGAAGACAAGCTCAGAAACTTTGGCATTTGAGAACATCTGTCACTGCTGGACTACAGAAAGCTACTGGGTTGCAGATAGTAATATCAAATCTCGTAACAGCACAAGTCTATACATATTTAATTCACAGATTGGAGTAGTGGTTTTTAAAGAGTACAACTCCCTTTAAAAATATTGATTTGTCAAAACACAAGTTGAAACAACACAAGAAAAAACATTAACAACAGTCATAGGACTTCAGTTATGTTTATATCTACAGAGATACTCGCAGGAACACCTCAGCAAGTGAGAGTCCACAAGATGCAGAGCCAACCTTAAGAAATGGGGCTACAAAGTGGAGTCCACAACATTTATATATCTACTAGCTGTGTCCCGCCACGCGTTGCTGTGGCAAAGTGGTGGTGGTATTGGTTAAAAATTGTTGTGTAATTTTTATTTGACGTTATTTGCATTTTTTAAATTAATTTTATTGTAAGTTATATTTTTATTTATTATATTTTATTATTTTCTTGTGTTATTTTTAGTTATTTTCTGTTATTATAGTATTTTGTTGTATTAATTTTTTAGTGTTTTTTATTAATTTTTTTTGGGTTGCTAGGAGACCAAGTTGGAGGAGCTTAGCCTTCTAACTGGCAGCAATTGGATAAAAGCAATTACTCCTCTCTCTCTAATTGGGACTTTATTTTTCTTTTCTTTTTGTTGTATCAACCTAGAGGCGTGGATGATGGGTTGTGTTGTCAAATTTTGAGGTTGGGGGGCCTGTAGTTTTGTTGTTTTGTGGGTCGCCGTGATGCCATCACTCTTTTATATATATAGATCTAATTTCCAACCTGCTTTTTTATTTACACATACACTTACAAAATGTAAAACAAAATTAAAAGTTACATGGAAAGACAACACAAAATATATTGCACTCATTACAATCCAGCAGCACTCCAATTAATAATATTTCTGCATCTATTTTGTTACTTAGTTAATCATCCATTAAAGGAACGCTGAGCTATACCTGTATTTGTAAACAAACCAGTAGTATCAAAAGCAGTATAAATCTCATCAAAAAATAAATATAATCTTATTGAACTATTTCTGGACTTCTCATTAGTCTGGAATATATTGCTTGCCTCTGTTCCATCTTACTGGTTAAAGCGGGTCTACGTTTATACTCCAACGTCCATCAGCTTGTCTTATTTCTCTTCTACTCCTTAATTGGTTCGATTGGGAGGTCTTTGCCATATTGTATGTCTTGGCGAACCCAGGAGGCTAAAAATATTCCATGTTATTTTTAAGATGCAAGGTAGCATTGGATTTCAAGTGATTTATAGCCGCACAGATTTTTCCTAGAAGAAAGTCGGTTAGATTGCGGACTATCTGTTGCAGACACTTTAGAGTTGCGTTCTAAAGAGTTGCAGCATGTTCCTGATGACATGTGAAACATACATGCCTGCCACGTGATACATGGTCTTGGGCTAGGTTCCTGGTCTGCAGCCCATCTCCTTTATTGGTTAGTGCAGGGGTCCTCAAACTTTTTAAGCCAAAAATCCTTCAGACTGTTGCGGGGCCGGATTATCATTTGAAAAAAAAATACAAACAAATTCCGATGCACACTGCACATGTCTTATTTGTAGTGCAAAAACAACAAGAACAACGAAAGAACAATGCAATATTTAAAAATAAAAACAATTTTAACCAACATACATTTATCAGGATTTCAATGGGAAGTGTGCTCCTGCTTCTGGCCAATGAGATAGTCAAGTTAATTAGGATTGTTGCTGTTGTTGTTGTTGTGTGCCTTCAAGTCATTTCAGACTTTGGGCGAGCCTAAGTCTAAAATGTATTTATTTGTTATTTATTTATTTACTGCATTTATTTACTACATTTGTATCACACCCTTCTCATCCCAAAGGGGACTCAGAGTGGCTTACAAATTATATGTACATACAATATATTATATTATTAGCATAGCACAATATTAACATTATATATTACTATATTGAACTATGCCACTATACTGTAATATATAATTAATATTATTATATGGTAATACTATTAGTGTTATATTGTATTACATTATAATATTATTATCAATATTATATGTATATACAATATATTATATTATAAAACTGAGGGCGGGGGCCAGGTAAATGACCTTGGAGGGCCACATCCGGCCCCCGGGCCTTAGTTTGGGGACCCCTGGGTTAGTGTATTAGTTACTGTGTTGACAGTTTTCAGATGGAGACACTCAGGCCAATCTATACTTCCATATAATCCAGATATTTCAGAACTGCATTATATGAGGCTGGATCTACTCTGCCATATGATCCAGTTTCCGATTCTAGATTATTTCCTTTGAAATGGACGATACATCTGTGTAAACTCATATAATCCAATTCAAATCAGATAATCTGGGAGCAGATACTGGACTATATGGCAGTGTAGATCCCGTCTGAATCTACACTGGCATATATTCCAGCTCAAAGCAGATAATCTGGGATCAGATACTGGATGATACGACAGTGTAGAACCAGCCTAAGTCTACACTGGCATATAATTATTTATTACCGGTATTATTTATTTATTAGCAATATTTATATCCCACCCTTCTCACTCCAAAGGGGAACTCAGGGCATACAATATATGTATGCCCTTATCTCACTTATCCAACATTCGCTTATCCAACGTTCTGGATTATCCAACACATTTTTGTAGTCAATGTTTTCAATACATCGTGATATTTTGGTGCTAAATTCGTAAATACAGTAATTACTACGTAGCATTACTGCGTATTGAAATACTTTTTCTGTCAAATTTGTTGTAAAACAAATTGAACTGCATTTTTGGTCAAATTTGCTGTAAAACATGATGTTTTGGTGCTTAATTTGTAAAATCATAGCCTAATTTGATGTTTAATAGGCTTCTTCTTAATCTCTCCTTATTATCCAACATATTCGCTTATCCAACATTCTGCCGGCCCGTTTATGTTGGATAAGTGAGACTAGATATCTATACTCTAGTTCAATGCAGATAATCTGAATTACCTGGTTTGATGATCTTGGTCCCTTCTACACTGCCCTAGAATTCATATTATCAAAGCAGATCATCCAGATTATCTGCTTTGAACTGGATTGTATGGCAGTGTAGACACAAATAAATGCAGTTCAAAGCAGATAATGTGGATTTTCTGCCTTGATATATGGCAGAGTATAAGGGCACATAGATAGAGCCTCAGTTGCTGGGACTCGACACGCATGGTCTTTTATTTAAGCATCTCCAGAGGCATTTTGCAAAGGAAAATAGCGCATTTTCAGTGTAGGCCACTGGAAACCACGCCTGGCTGTTTCCTCTTCTTACCAAGCTATGTGTTACAAACATTCAAGGGAACATAGGTATGAATGAAATATATCCTACCGACTTATTTACTGAGCTGTTGGGCTGTTCAAAGGTCAGCATTCTACTCCTGCATTTAGAAACATCAATGTGTCTGGAGTCCCATATTAAAACTGCTGGTAATTAAAACATCACCATTTTACTACTGCTCAGTTTTTAGTTTGAAGCCGTTTCCAAGCTGTGGTGGCCACAAGACGCACACTGGATATACAGCAAAAGAGAAAAAATCAAGTTCAGCCAAAAAAAAATCAAGTTCAGCCAAAAAAAAAGTGCTATAGCTGATCCCTTGGTGTTGGAACGCACAGGGATCATCCACAATGCATTTTTCAGCTGAACTTGGATGAATTCAGCTCCGTTAAAAGCCCAACTAATTTACGACATTAGAAATTTATGTCGTAAATTTACGTCGTAAATTCAGCCCAAAAAAAAATCAAGTTCAGCCAAAAAAATGTGCTATAGCTGATCCCTTGGTGTTGGGATGCACAGGGATCATCCACAATGCATTTTTCGGTTGAACTTGGACGAATTCAGCTCAGGAGAGAATGCTTCTGGAACATGGCCACACAGCCCAAAAGACACACAACAACCCTGAATTCAGCTCCGTTAAAAGCCCAACTAATTTACGACGTTGGAAATTTACGTCGTAAATTTACATCGTAAATTTAACTAATTTACGACGTTGGAATGAGGAAGTGCTGTCACAGTGGATGATGAAGTAGCTGCTCTCCCCTGTGGCCAGAATCGAACATCCCCTCAGGAGAAGGTTAAATTGCCTCTGCGTCTGTCTGTCTCTGTCTCGGTTCTATGTGTATATGGGCAATGAATGTTTGCCCTATGTGTGCATAATGTGATCCGCCCTGAGTCCCCTTCGGTGAGAAAGAAGGGCGGAATATAAATACTGTAAATAAATACTGTAAATAAAACGTCACCCAGTGCAAATTTCTATAGCTAAGCAGGGATTGAAATTCTGGTCTCTAGAGTCGTAGAGTGCATCTACGCTGCATCTATAGGGCACTAACCATTACAACACATTGGCTCTCCATTTATTTATTTATTTATTTATTTATTTACAGCATTTATATTCCGCCCTTCTCACCCCGAAGGGGACTCAGGGCGGATCACATTACACATATTAGGCAAACATTCAATGCCTTTTAACATAGGACAAAGACAAACAAACATAGCTCCGAGCGGGCCTCGAACTTATGACCTCCTGGTCAGTAATTCATTACAGTTTATTGCACTGGCTTGCTCTCCCGTCTGCGCCACAGCCCCGGGCTCCTCTTCCCAATTTCCCCATCCTCCTGCCTATCTGTATCTATTCAAAAATGTGCTTCTAAGCAATTCCTCAAAAATGATTAAATAACTAATGAAGGCCAGTGGCAATAATGGTCAATGGAGCAGAGAGCATTTAACTTCAAGCTCCATTGCTCAACAATTTCGGGAAAGATAGCTTAGACTGGTTCATCACTCGGTCAATGCTCTTTGGCTGCACCCTTCACATCAATGTGGGTGCTTATATTCAGGGAACGCGAGGCATATGTGAACATCATAAGCAAATAAAATGTTATTAGATTGCAAATCTCAATTCGTCTCTTATCACATCTGCTGATGTATTGTAGCTCCCTCTTTGATTTTATAGTGAGGCTTTCTGCCAATTCTTTGCCTTGAAGCTTATCTGATTTTCCATTTCAACACTGGTCAAATTTAGGATGCAATCCGGCTTTGAAAAGAAGGCAATAGGCCAATACTATATTGCTCTGAAGCATAGAAGTTCACTGTTTTTGGATGCCTTCAAAAAGTTTCTGACTAATGGCAACTCTATGGCGGTAAGGTTAGGTAAAGGTTTTCCCCTGACATTAAGTCCAGTTGTGTCCGACACTGGGGGTTGGTGCTCATCTCCATTTCTTTTCTTTTTTAAAAATATTTTTATTTAAAAAGGGTTACATATTAGATATATGTGAAATCCATCTATACATATATACATATCTTTCTCATATATAAAAGTATTTTATGAAGAAAATAAAGGAAAGAGAAAAAAAAGAACGAAAAAGAGAGGGGGAAAAGAAGGAAAAACACTGTGCAGACATAAATGCGCATTCCTTCCAGATCTTCTGCACGGCAAGATATATTTTCTTTCTGCTCTAGGCATTTTCCTTTAAAAAAAAAAGCCCCTTTACACCTTTGAGCTTAATATTGTTTTTAGAACATATTTCACAAGAGTTCAATGTTTTCTTTTGTTAAATATTCCCTTAAAATTCTCCAGTCAGTCTTTTGTCTTGTCGACCTGTTCTGTGTTATTGCGTATGTTAATAGGTCCATATTTTTGATATCTAGCAATCTCAATATCCAGTTCTCCAGGGAGGGGATTTCTTGGGTCTTCCACAATTTTGCTAAACATATCCTGGCTGCTGTTACCATATACATAAAAAGTTTTTACAGTATTAGAGTCCATCTGAAAATCGGTAATTCCCAATAAGAAATATTCTGGCTTTATTTCAAACTTTTTACTGAGTATTTCCTCCATTTCTTTGTGAATGCCTTGCCAGTATTTTTAAACTTTCTTACATCCCCACCACATGTGCATAAAGTCTCCCTTGTGTTCCCCACATTTCCAACATTTTCCATCACCTTTCCCCTTGGTAAATTTTGCTAATCTCTCTGGCGTAATATACCACCTAAAGAAGATTTTATACCAATTTTCCTTCATTTCCGTCGCGTATGTAAATTTTAATTTCTTATTCCATAGCTTTTCCCAATCATCTCAATTTCTAAGCCAAAGAGTCGGCGTTGTCCATAGACACCTCCAAGGTCATGTGGCTGGCATGACTGCATGGAGCAGTGTTATCTTCCCACTGTAGCAGTACCTATTTATCTACTCACTTTTGCATGTTTTCGAACTGCTAGGTTGGCAGAAGCTTGGGCTAACAGCGGGTGCTCACTCTGCTGCTTGGATTCGAACCTGCAACCTTTCAGTCCACAAGTTCAGCAGCTCAGCACTTTAACCCACTGTGCCATTGGGGGCTCCCCCTCTATGGCTCTCTCAGCCACAATAGAAAGCAAAGACAAATATTATTAAGTACAGTAGAGTCTCACTTATCCAACATAAACGGGCCGGTAGAACGTTGGATAAGCGAATATGTTGGATAATAAGGAGAGATTAAGAAAAAGTTTATTAAACATCAAAATACTGTAGGTTATGATTTTATAAATTAAGCACCAAAACATCATGTTATACAACAAATTTGACAGAAAAAGTAGTTCAATACACGATAACACAGGGTTGTTGTATGTCTTTCGGGCTGTGTGGCCATGTTCCAGAAGTATTCTCTCCTGACGTTTCGCCCACATCTATGGCAGGCATCCTCAGAGGTTGTGAGGCATGGATAAACTAGGCAAGGAAGGTAAATATATACTTGTGGAGAGTCCAGGGTGTGACAAGAGTCCTTTGTCAGTTGGAAGCCAGTGTTAATGTTGCAATTAATCACCCTAATTAGCATTGGAAAGGTTTTGTCTCTCGCCTGGGGGCATCCTTTGTTCAGTCATTCGCTGTCCTCTGCCCTCAGAGTGTTGGTTCCCATCTACTGTTTTGATTTTAGAGTTTTTTAATACTGGTAGCCAGATTTTGTTCATTTTCATGCTTTCCTCCTTTCTGTTGAAATTGTCCACTTGCTTGTGGATTTCAATGGCTTCTCTGTGTAGTCTGACATGATAGTTGTTGGAGTGGTCCAGCATTTCTGTGTCCTCAAATAATATACTGTGATTAACTGAAACATGAATGCTGGCTTCCCAGTGACAAAGGACTCTTGCCACACCCTGAACTCTCCACAGATATATATTCTTTCCTTTCCTTACTTAGTTTATCCATACCTCACAACCTCTGAGGATGCCTGCCATAGATGTGGGCGAAACGTCAGGAGAGAATACTTCTGGAACATGGCCACACAGCCCGAAAGACATACAACAACCCTGTTATACAATTCATCATTGAAGAAATGTGTGTGGATGCACATTTGCCTGCCACAGAGGACAGACTGCAACTGGAAACTCTCCAGATAACTGCAGATAAACGTTTAGTTTTCTGACCTCAAAATATGTGGTTCGGTGAACCCAATAAATGTTAGCAACCAAGTGGGATGAACTGGTGCAAACCAGTTAGACGACTCCACTGCTCAAGCCACTGTGACTCCTTCCTAAGGTCCTGCGCATCCCTGTATACGTAATTTCTCCTTCTGTTCTGCCTTGTGGTCTGCTCTTTGGTCTTGATTTTTGGCTTGAGCTTCTGTCCTGATCTGACTTCTGGTTTTGGCTCTGATTTCTGTTTGCTCTTTGGCACCAGACTTGGCTCTGACTCCTGGCTCTGGTCTGTAGCTTCTTTGAGGCCTTCCTGGCTCCGCTTCTTGGTTCCTCTTGCTCACTCCGCTCCCCAGATTCGAAACTGTGACCTTATTATGGATATTATTTACTGTATTGCTTATTGTATTGTGTTGTGCTGTTCTTTTATATGCTGTTTACATTGTATTGTTTTGGGCATGGCCCCATGTAAGCCGCCCCGAGTCCCCGTTGGGGAGATGGTGGCGGGGTATAAATAAAGTTTTATTATTATTATTATTATTTTGGTCTGCAAGTTCAGCAGCTCAGCACTTTAACACACTGTGCCACCAGGGGCTCCTATATATATAAATTTATTCTGCCAACCTAGCAGTTCGAAAACATGCAAATGTGAGTAGATCAATAGGTACCGCTTCATGCTGGCCACACCTTGGAGGTGTCTACAGACAATGCCGACTCTTTGGCTTAGAAATGGAGATGAGCACCAACCCCCAGAGTCGGACACGACTGGACTTAACGTCAGCGGAAAACCTTTACCTTTACTATATATACATTTGGAGAATTACAGTAGAGTTTCACTTATCCAAGCTAAACGGGCCGGCAGGAGCTCGGATAAGCGAATATCTTGGATAATAAGGAGGGATAAAGGAAAAGCCTATTAAACATCAAATTAGGTTATGATTTTACAAATTAAGCACCAAAACATCGTGTTTTACAACAAAT
The DNA here is from genome assembly GCF_035594765.1 of Anolis carolinensis. Taxonomy (NCBI): domain Eukaryota; kingdom Metazoa; phylum Chordata; class Lepidosauria; order Squamata; family Anolidae; genus Anolis; species Anolis carolinensis. Next base: position 14,822,219 of record NW_026943822.1, on the reverse strand, counting down.
TTGACAGAAAAAGCAATTCAATACACAGTAATGTTAAGTTGTAATTACTGTATTTACAAATTTAGCACCAAAATACCACGATATATTGAAAACATTGACTACAAAAATGGCTTGGATAATCCAGAAACTTGGATAAGCGAGGCTTGGATAAGTGATACTCTACTGTATATATACTTTGGAGAGAGGCTCCCTTTCAACTACAGTAGAGTCTCGCTTATCCAACGTAAACGGGCCAGCAGAATGTTGGATAAGCGAATATCTTGGATAATAAGGAGGGATTAAGAAAAAGCCTATTAAACATCAAATGAGGTTATGATTTTACAAATTAAGCACCAAAACATCATGTTTTACAACAAATTTGACAGAAAAAGTAGTTCAATACCCAGTAATGCTATGTAGTAATTACTGTATTTATAAATTTAGCACCAAAATATCACGATGTATTGAAAACATTGACTACAAAAATGCGTTGGATAATCCAGAACGTTGGATAAGTGAGACTCTACTGTACTTACAAATTTAGCACCAAAATATCACGATATATTGAAAACATTGACTACAAAAATGCGTTGGATAATCCAGAATGTTGGATAAGTGAGACTCTACTGTACTTACAAATTTAGCACCAAAATATCACGATATATTGAAAACATTGACTACAAAAATGTGTTGGATAATCCAGAACGTTGGCTAAGTGAGACTCTACTGTACTTACAAATTTAGCACCAAAATATCACGATATATTGCAAACATTGACTACAAAAATGGCTTGGATAATCCAGAAACTTGGATTAGCGAGGCTTGGATAAGTGAGACTCTACTGTATATATACTTTGGAGAGAGAGGCTCCCTTTCAACTATTAATGTTCCAAACTATTTTAAATTTTAATGTTATTATCAGAATCTGGAAGCATGTTGGCAGGCAATGCAGTTTCTTTCAAACCAATATCATAGCTGGTTCGCTATAATGACGGATTCTGCATCCACAAATTCAACATTCCACAGTTTGGAACAATTTTTAAAAAAATCCATAAAGCAAAACTAGATTTTGCTATGTTATACCAGGGACATTATTTGTTATAGCACCGCATGTAGTGGGACTTAAGCATCCATGAGTTTTGGTAACCACAGAGGGTCCTAGTGGATACCAAAGGCTCACTACACATGATTTCTGCATGATGTCCTGGTTTACAATCTAGTTGCTTCATTAGTCTTGATTCTTACCATGTAACACTTTTTGGGTTCCCCATGCGCAGAATAATAATCATCATCATCATCATCATCATCATCCAAGATCGAAAATTCAGCTGATGACCCAAAATGCAGAGGAAACAGACGAAACCATTGATCATCTCCTCAGCTGCTGTAAGAAAATTGCACAAACAGACTACAAACAGAGGCACAACCATGTGGCCCAAAGGATTCATTGGAACTTATGCCTCAAGTACCACCTCCCAGCAGTAAAGAACTGGTGGGATCACAAACCTGAAGAAGTATTGGAAAATGAGCACGCAAAGATACTGTGGGACTTCCGAATCCAGACTGACAAAGTTCTGGAACACAACACACCAGACATCACAGTTGTGGAAAAGAAAAAGGTTTGGATCATTGATGTTGCCATCCCAGGTGACAGTCGCATTGACGAAAAACAACAGGAAAAACTCAGCTGCTGTCAGGACCTCAAGATTGAACTTCAAAGACTCTGGCAGAAACCAGTGCAGGTGGTCCCGGTGGTGATCGGCACATTAGGTGCCGTGCCAAAAGAACTCAGCCGGCATTTGGAAACAATAGACATTGACAAAATTACAATCTGCCAGCTGCAAAAGGCCACCCTGCTGGGTTCTGCGCGCATCATCCGAAAATGCATCACACAGTCCTAGACACTTGGGAAGTGTTCGACTTGTGATTTTGTGATATGAAATCCAGCATGTCTATCTTGTTTGCTGTGTCATAATAATAATAATAATAATAATAATAAACTTTATTTATACCCCGCCACCATTTCCCCGCGGGGACTCGGGGCAGTACTCGAGTCCATGTAAGTTGTTTAACTCCATGGCTCCACTGCCATGACTGGAAATCCAGGATAAATTATATATAATTGCATGCAATTCATTACAAAGTAAAATTCAAAGACATAGCTATGTTTTTTTTTGGAAAACAAATAAAGTAATATTGTAGCACCTTTGAGACTGAGAGAAAGAGGTTTCTTGTATAGTCTACTAAAACTTTTGCTACAAACTTCTTTCTCTGTTAGTTCCAAAGGTGCTGCAATATCCCTTTACATTATGAAGGAACATATACCATAAGTGATGAAAAATAAGCCACTAGCAATCGACATAGATTGCACAGTTCAGCATTTCTTGTTGCAAAATTTTTGATTTCTGTGTTTTTTTAAGAAGAACAACTATGCACAGCCCCTAGATATATGCAGTGTCAGGAAAACTAAATAGGTCAACCGAGATTCAAAGTTTCAAAACCAGATGATAAGTCAAACAGGCTGCAGTGAAGAGGGGGACCTTTGAAGTCAATTTCAAGCCAATCATTAATTGCTTAAATAAGAGTTTTCCGCATAGAATGACCTAAGCAATTTTTTGCTATGCTTTACTAACCACTATATTTCACTGCATCTACACTGTAAAGTTAATGCAGTTTGACATCACTTTAAATGTCATGGCATAATGCTATGGAATCATGCAAGTTATAGTCTGGTGAAGCAGCAGCATGCTTTGGCAGAGAAAGCTAAAGACCTTGGAAAACTACAGTTTAAAGCATATATTGTGGATTATCTGCCTTGATATTTTGGGTTGAATGACTGTGTGGAAGGGCCTTCATATTTATTTATTTGTTACATTTTTATACTGCTTTTCTTTTACTATGTTGTAAAGCGGTTTACAATGTACTAAGTGGCAAAATTCAATGACTAGCATAAATGTAAAAATAACATTGAGCCAGGGCAGTTAAAGTGGTGTCAAACAGTGGTGTCAAAATTGCTGCTACAGATGATTGGTCTACTTTCCAATAAGAACACGAACATATTGTAGGATCAGCAAAATATATGCAATTTAGTCCGTAAACTTATTTTTGTAGAGCAGGAATTCTCACATTAAGTGGCAAGAAATCTTGGGACTCTTTGGGTTCGGTCGCACACTGATGCCTCATCTATATATATAAAAGGGTAATGATATTTCGGCCTAGGACAAAACAACAAAACTACACATCCCAGAAACACTCAACTTGGCAGCACAACCCCTCATCCATGCCTCTACATTCATACAACAAAAAGAAAAGAAAAATAAAGTCCTAATTAGAGGGAGAAGAATAATTGTTTTTATCCAATTGCTGCCAGTTAGAAGGCTAAGCTCCGCCCACTTGGTCTCCTAGCAACCCACTCAGCCCAGGGGACAGGCAGCTAGGCCTCACTTAGGCCTCTTCCACACTGCCTATAAAATACAGATTATCTGATTTGAACTGGATTATATGGCAGTGTAGACTCAAGGCCCTTCCACACAGCTATATCACCCATTTATAATCTTATATTATCTGCTTTGAACCGGATTATCTTGACTCCACACTGCCATATAATCCACTTCAGTGTGCATTTTATACAGCTGTGTAGAAGGGGCCTCATACTTCGCCACAGCAACGCGTGGCCGGGCACAGCTAGTCTATATATATAAAAGGGTAATGACATTTCGGCCTAGGACAAAACAACAAAACTACACATCCCAGAAACACTCAACTTGGCAGCACAACCCCTCATCCATGCCTCTACGTTCATACAACAAAAAGAAAAGAAAAATAAAGTCCTAATTAGAGGGAGAGGAATCATTGCTTTTATCCAATTGCTGCCAGTTAGAAGGCTAAGCTCTGTCAGGGGAAAACCTTTTTACCGTAACTACCACCAAAACCTCAATATTTTATTTCCCATACCACCATACTTTGCCACAACAACACATGGCCGGGCACAGCTAGTTTCTCTATAAAACACTATATTGATTCTAATGTGCTATAGTATTCCTTCAAGTTCAGATTTTCTACATAAGCCTAAAACCAAAGCAAGCTCAAATCTCCTTGCAGCCTCAAATATTGTACTATAATTACAGCCATTCTGGCAGGTTAATGCAGACGTTTACTGCAAAACATCAAAAGGTTTACTGGTAGTATATCCAAGATTTTTTTTTTCATGTCAGGAGCAACCGGAGTTGCTTCTGGAGTGAGAGAATTGGCCGTCTGCAAGGACGTTGCCCAGGGGATGTTTTGATGTTTTACCATCCTTGTGGGAGGCTTCTCTCATGTCACCGCATGGAGCTGGAGCTGATAGAGGGAGCTCATCTGTGCTCTCCCCGGGTGGGATTCGAACCTGGCAGCCTTCAGGTCAGCAACCCAACCTTCAAGTCACAAGGCTTTTATCCCCTAGGCCACCGAAGGCTCCTTATACAAGAGTAAAGGGAATATAGAATGGCTTGACAATGTTTACTTCTCCCATTTTTTCAGGTACAGTTTCCAAGCAAGGTGATGAATCCATCTTCTCTTGTACTCAATCTGCTTCAACTTTTCTATAAATAATGTTCCCAGTCTTTCGTTGTACAAATATTTAGAAAATCTTTAATAAAAAGTATTTTTTTTAAAAAAAGATGAGGATCTCATTCAGTGAACAGTTTGGCTTTTTAATTGCACAGCCTATCCAGACAATGTAAAACTTTATGTTTAATACATTTGTCCAGAACTTGAGTTTTCCCCCCTCTTTCTATGAAACAGTCTTACAGATGGGAAAACAAAATAGACAAGAAGAATGAGATTTACATATGCTACAGATTTAAAAGAAAATTGTCTAAAAATGATCCATAGGTGATATCTGTCTCCAAAAAAGTTAAGCATAATGTATAAACAATCCAATGACAAATGTTGAAAATGTAAAACCAAAGAGGGAACATTTTATCACTGTTGGTGGACGTGTGCAAAAGCAAAAGAATTTTGTAATATAGTACATAATGAAAGCCAAAAAATACTAAGAATGAACTACTCAATTAAACCGGAGATTTATCTTTTGGGTATTTTGGATAAGGATATTTTTAATGACATTAATAAAGAAAAGATAATAACCTTCCTATCAACAGCAGCAAGATGTGGAAGCAGGAAAATCGACTGAGAGAGAGGATTGGTTAAATAAAATATGGGAAATAAAGGATATGGATCAATTAACATTCTTATTGAAAAAGAATACTGGCAAGGGAGTAAAAAAGACCAATTGGTCAGCATTTGAAGAGCATATGAAGATGATGTACAATCTTTAAGAGAAAAAATAAAATTTAAAATTTTATAAACAAAAGGGAGAGAATTGAAAATAAACAGACTTGAAGAACAATGGATAGAAATAAGAGATGAACGGAAATTTGATGCTTTTTTTCCCCCCTTCTTCCTCTCTTTCCTTTTCTCTCTATTTTCCTTTTTTTTCTCTTCTCTCTTTTTCAAACTTTTCTATAAATAATGTCCCCACTCTTTCGTTGTACAAATACAGTAGAGTCTCACTTATCCAACATAAATGGGCCGGCAGAAAGTTGGATAAGCGAATATGTTGGATAATAAGGAGAGATTAAGGAAAAGCCTATTAAACATCAAATTGGGTTATAATTTTACAAATTCAACACCAAAACATCATGTTAGACAACAAATTTGACCAAAATATCACGATTTATTGAAAACATTGACTACAAAAATGCGTTGGATAATCCAGAACGTTGGATAAGTGAGACTCTACTGTATTTAGAAAATCTTTAATAAAAAGTATTTATTTTTTTAAAAAGATGAGGATCTCATTTAGTGAACAGTTTGGCTTTTTAATTGCACAGCCAATCCAGTCAATGTAAAACTTTACGTTTAATCCATTTGTCCAGAACTTGAGTTTTCTCCCCCTCTTTCTATGAAACAGTCTTACAGATGGGAAGACAAAATAGCCTTGTATTGACCAATAATTGAAAGAACAGTATGTTTTACAGTAGTTACTAACATTCAATGGTGTCCAGCCAAACAAGTTCCTTTATCATCATTGTAAATGAATACTCTCACACCAGTATACTATCTTTGCTTAGTTCCAGAAAACACCTGAGGCATAGATTGACGTGACATTTGGCAGTAAATCTATATCTAATAATCCAACTCACCAAACAGCTGCTGAGTCAGCAGGTAAAGGTGAGATTTGTGGTGGCAATGAAGGGGACCGCAGGTCAAACAGGTCGATCCCTTACAATAGGGGTACACAGCAACAATGTGCCCAGGGATTAATGTTCTGCCCCTGGGATGTTCCAGAGGCTACAGTCATTCCAAAAATGTCCCCATTATCCCAGAATGTCTGGAAATCCTAGTTTTCAAAACTGGTGGTGGATACTCAACGGTGAAAAATAGTTCGGCAACATGTTTGTAACTGCAGCTCCTAGAGCAGTGGTTTCCAACCTTTTTCTGACCAGGGTTACGGATCGTTTTTGGTCAACTTTAGATTTGGTTTGGTTATTTGAGACACTGATTCAGAACATTGCATTGGATAGACCACATCAGCTCTAGTTTCTGATACGGAACATATGCCATCCAGTAGGCGCCATCTACTCACCCACATGTCTTGCGGACCATAGTTTAGGTCTCACAGCCCGTGAGTTGGGAACCACTGTCCTAGAGCAGTGGTTCCCAAACTTATTTGGCCAGAAAAAATATGACTCAGTGCCCCCTGGAAAGGGGGTGTGGCTTAGAGGGGTGGGCGTGGCTCCTGCTCAAGAGGGCGGGGCTGAGCCTCTCCCCTAGTCCAAGATGCAGGGCTGGGAGGGGGAGGGGGAGGTGGGCGGGGCCACAATGGGTGACCAGGACTGGGATGGGTGGAGTTACAAGCTCTGAGGCAGGGCTGAGCTTCTATCCCTGTCCTGTGGTGCATGCCAGGAAACAGGAGGCGGGGCTAGAGGAGGGGGCGGGGCCTCTTCCCAAGTGCCTGACACGTCTGAACCTCTATACCCTGCCCCGTGTTCTAACAAGCGCCTCAGGGGAGGTATACAGAGGCTCAGCCCTGTCTTGCGCTATTGGGAAGAGGCCCCGCCCGCACCCCTAGCCCCGCCCTTTAGTTCTAAAAGGCTTCTCAGGAGAGGTATAGAGGCTCAGCCCTGTCTCTGGCTCTTGGAAGGAGGCCCCACCCCCACTCCTAGCCCCGCCCTTTAGTTCTAAAAGGCTTCTCAGGAGAGGTATAGAGGCTCAGCCCTGTCTCTGGCTCTTGGAAGGAGGCCCCGCCCCCACTCCTAGCCCCGCCCTATAGTCCTAAAAGGCCTCTCAGGAGAGGTATAGAGGCTCAGCCCTGTCTCTGGCTCTTGGAAGGAGGCCCCGCCCCCACTCCTAGCCCCGCCCTATAGTCCTAAAAGGCCTCTCAGGAGAGGTATAGAGGCTCAGCCCTGTCTCTGGCTCTTGGAAGGAGGCCCCGCCCCCACTCCTAGCCCCGCCCTATAGTCCTAAAAGGCCTCTCAGGAGAGGTATAGAGGCTCAGCCCTGTCTCTGGCTCTTGGAAGGAGGCCCCGCCCCCACTCCTAGCCCCGCCCTATAGTCCTAAAAGGCCTCTCAGGAGAGGTATAGAGGCTCAGCCCTGTCTCTGGCTCTTGGAAGGAGGCCCCACCCCCACTCCTAGCCCCGCCCTATAGTCCTAAAAGGCCTCTCAGGAGAGGTATAGAGGCTCAGCCCTGTCTCTGGCTCTTGGAAGGAGGCCCCGCCCCCACTCCTAGCCCCGCCCTATAGTCCTAAAAGGCCTCTCAGGAGAGGTATAGAGGCTCAGCCCTGTCTCTGGCTCTTGGAAGGAGGCCCCACCCCCACTCCTAGCCCCGCCCTATAGTCCTAAAAGGCCTCTCAGGAGAGGTATAGAGGCTCAGCCCTGTCTCTGGCTCTTGGAAGGAGGCCCCACCCCCACTCCTAGCCCCGCCCTTTAGTTCTAAAAGGCCTCTCAGGAGAGGTATAGAGGCTCAGCCCTGTCTCTGGCTCTTGGAAGGAGGCCCCACCCCCACTCCTAGCCCCGCCCTATAGTCCTAAAAGGCCTCTCAGGAGAGGTATAGAGGCTCAGCCCTGTCTCTGGCTCTTGGAAGGAGGCCCCACCCCCACTCCTAGCCCCGCCCTTTAGTTCTAAAAGGCCGCTCAGGAGAGGTATAGAGGCTCAGCCCTGTCTCTGGCTCTTGGAAGGAGGCCCCACCCCCACTCCTAGCCCCGCCCTATAGTCCTAAAAGGCCTCTCAGGAGAGGTATAGAGGCTCAGCCCTGTCTCTGGCTCTTGGAAGGAGGCCCCACCCCCACTCCTAGCCCCGCCCTTTAGTTCTAAAAGGCCGCTCAGGAGAGGTATAGAGGCTCAGCCCTGTCTCTGGCTCTTGGAAGGAGGCCACGCCCCCACTCCTAGCCCCGCCCTATAGTCCTAAAAGGCCTCTCAGGAGAGGTATAGAGGCTCAGCCCTGTCTCTGGCTCTTGGAAGGAGGCCCCACCCCCACTCCTAGCCCCGCCCTATAGTCCTAAAAGGCCTCTCAGGAGAGGTATAGAGGCTCAGCCCTGTCTCTGGCTCTTGGAAGGAGGCCCCACCCCCACTCCTAGCCCCGCCCTATAGTCCTAAAAGGCCTCTCAGGAGAGGTATAGAGGCTCAGCCCTGTCTCTGGCTCTTGGAAGGAGGCCCCGCCCCCACTCCTAGCCCCGCCCTATAGTCCTAAAAGGCCTCTCAGGAGAGGTATAGAGGCTCAGCCCTGTCTCTGGCTCTTGGAAGGAGGCCCCACCCCCACTCCTAGCCCCGCCCTATAGTCCTAAAAGGCCTCTCAGGAGAGGTATAGAGGCTCAGCCCTGTCTCTGGCTCTTGGAAGGAGGCCCCACCCCCACTCCTAGCCCCGCCCTTTAGTTCTAAAAGGCCTCTCAGGAGAGGTATAGAGGCTCAGCCCTGTCTCTGGCTCTTGGAAGGAGGCCCCACCCCCACTCCTAGCCCCGCCCTATAGTCCTAAAAGGCCTCTCAGGAGAGGTATAGAGGCTCAGCCCTGTCTCTGGCTCTTGGAAGGAGGCCCCACCCCCACTCCTAGCCCCGCCCTTTAGTTCTAAAAGGCCGCTCAGGAGAGGTATAGAGGCTCAGCCCTGTCTCTGGCTCTTGGAAGGAGGCCCCACCCCCACTCCTAGCCCCGCCCTATAGTCCTAAAAGGCCTCTCAGGAGAGGTATAGAGGCTCAGCCCTGTCTCTGGCTCTTGGAAGGAGGCCCCACCCCCACTCCTAGCCCCGCCCTTTAGTTCTAAAAGGCCGCTCAGGAGAGGTATAGAGGCTCAGCCCTGTCTCTGGCTCTTGGAAGGAGGCCACGCCCCCACTCCTAGCCCCGCCCTATAGTCCTAAAAGGCCTCTCAGGAGAGGTATAGAGGCTCAGCCCTGTCTCTGGCTCTTGGAAGGAGGCCCCACCCCCACTCCTAGCCCCGCCCTTTAGTCCTAAAAGTCCTCTCAGGAGAGGTATAGAGGCTCAGCCCTGTCTCTGGCTCTTGGAAGGAGGCCCCACCCCCACTCCTAGCCCCGCCCTATAGTCCTAAAAGGCCTCTCAGGAGAGCTATAGAGGCTCAGCCCTGTCTCTGGCTCTTGGAAGGAGGCCCCACCCCCACTCCTAGCCCCGCCCTTTAGTTCTAAAAGGCCTCTCAGGAGAGGTATAGAGGCTCAGCCCTGTCTCTGGCTCTTGGAAGGAGGCCCCACCCCCACTCCTAGCCCCGCCCTTTAGTTCTAAAAGGCCGCTCAGGAGAGGTATAGAGGCTCAGCCCTGTCTCTGGCTCTTGGAAGGAGGCCACGCCCCCTTCCCTAGCTCCGCCCTTTAGTCCTAAAAGGCTTTTCAAGAGAGGTATAGAGGCTCAGCCCTGTCTCGGGCTCTTGGGAGAAGGCCCCGACCCTTTCCCTAGCTCCGCCCTCTGTGTCCCAACAAGCGCCTCAGGAGAGGTATAGATTCTCAGCCCTGTCTCGGGCTCTTGGGAAGAAGCCACGCCCACTCCTCTAGCTCCGCCCCCTGTGTGTTCTAACAGGTGCCTAAGGTGCTTAGCCCTGTCTCCGGCACTTGGGAAGAAGCCCCGCCCCTCCCCTGGCCCCGCCCCCTGGATCGCTCCAGTGCCCACCGGGGGGCGGTAGCACCCACTTTGGGAATCACTGTCCTAGAGGTTCTATAACAGGAAATTTATCATTTTGTTTGAACAGAACTGTCTGGGAAGTCCTGGAAGGGTCAATAGTTGCAAGCGATGACCCGGGGAGATGACGTGGGCCCAGATTTTGCCCATCCCTGTCCTACAACCTAACCTCTTCACAGCCTAGAATACCAGACCAGTGGCTCATCCACACTATACATATAGTACTTAGAGCAGGCATGGGCAAACTTCGGCCCTCCAGGTGTTTTGGACTTCAACTCCCACAATTTTTAACAGCCAGTAAGCACTAGGCACTCAAGAGGAAACACGTTATCCTTAGCTGAGGCTGTTTTGAGGCTGTTTTGAAGTCCAAAACACCTGGGGAAATATATGTGGGTGTCATCAACATATCAAATGCACCCTATCCCATACCTCCAGATGTTGTCTCCCAATGGTGATACCAATGCTACTCTTAAACAAGACGGAAAACCACTCTCTCTGTGGTAAATATGTGAAAAAGTAAGAAGATATTAGATTTCAACACATCACCATTGTATATACATATAATATTGATAATAATATTATAATATTATTATAATATTATTATCTGTATTATATATCTATATATATAAACGGGTAATGAAATTTCGGCCTAGGACAAAACAACAAAACTACACATCCCAGAAAGACTAAACTTGGCAGCACAACTCGTCATCCATGCCTCTGCATTCATACAACAAAAAGAAAAGAAAAATAAAGTCCTAATTAGAGGGAGAGGAAAAATTGTTTTTATCCCATTGCTGCCAGTTAGAAGGCTAAGCTCCGCCCACTTGGTCTCCTAGCAACCCACTCCGCCCAGGGGACAGGCAGAGTTAGGCCTCACTTAGGCCTCTTCCACACTGCCTATAAAATACAGATTATCTGATTTTAACTGGATTATATGGCAGTGTAGACTCAAGGTCCTTCCACACAGCTATATAACCCATATATAATGGACTTAATGTAAGGTAAAACCTTTACCCTTTACCTTAACTACCACCAATTCCTCAATACTTTATTTCCCATACCACCATACTTCGCCACAGCAACGCGTGGCCGGGCACAGCTAGTTATATTATATATTATATAATAATAATATAATTATATATTAAATATTATAGTTTTATATTATAATGTAATACAATATCATCATCATAATACACTATTATAATTGTATATTTATATTTCATGTAATATCACTAATAATATTGCAATATAGTGTTACAGTACAATATAGTAATATATAATGCTTATATTGTGCTATGCTAATAATATAATATATTGTATGTACATATAATTTGTAAGCCGCCCTGAGTGCCCTTCGGGGTGAGAGAGGGTGGGATATAAATGTCGCAAATAAATAAATAAATAAATAAATGATGTCCCTCTTATTTATTTTTATCCCACTTTGCTCAGACATTGCAACCTGAAGATGAGAACCCAAGGCCCCATCTACACTGCCATATAAAATCCAGATTATTTGCTTTGAATTCAATTATATGGCAGTGTTTTTTTGCAAGCACTGCAAAAATGCCCCTCGACCAGTTATTGGATGCCACAGAACATTCTCATTGGTGGAGGGAGAAAAAACATGTTTGTTTTTAAAGAGGATGATATTTAACCTTATGATACGATCTGACATTTTGAGTATGTTGTGTCTGTAGGGGCAGTCAGTCACATACCTTGCTGGTTGCTTTCCTTTTTGGGAAAAGTGGGAGAGAAGCAAAGAGAAGAACCTATAGTTTCATATAGGCCCCTTCCACACATTAATTCTGGTCATGTCCGGCTCTGGGGGTTGGTGCTCATCTCCATTGCTAAATTGAAGAGCTGGCGTTGTCCATAGACACCTCCAAGGTCATGTGGCTGGTATGACTGCATGAAGCACCGTTACCTTCCCGCCAGAGCGGTACCTACTGATCTACTCACATTTGCATGTTTTCAAACTGCCAGGTTGACAGAAGCTGGGGCTAACAGTGGGAGCTCACTCTGCTTCCCGGGTTCAAACCGCCGTCCTTTTGGTCAGCAAGTTCAGCAGCTCAGTGGTTTAATCCACTGCGGCACCAGGGGCTCCTAGGTCGGCAGGAGCTGGGGATAACAGCGGGAGCTCACTCTGCTCCCTAGATTCGGACCACCGATTTTTTGGTCAGCAAGTTCAACAGCTCAGTGCTTTAACCCGCTGCGCCACTGGGGGCTCCTGGGCTAGCAGGAGCTGGGGCTAACAGCAGGAGCTCACCCCACTCCCCAGATTCGAACCACCGTTCTTTTGGTCAGCAAGTTCAGCAGCTCAGTGGTTTAATCCACTGCGCCACCAGGGGCTCCTAGGTCGGCAGGAGCTGGGCATAACAGCGGGAGCTCACTCTGCTCCCTAGATTCGGACCACCGATTTTTTGGTCAGCAAGTTCAGCAGCTCAGTGGTTTAATCCACTGCGCCACCAGGGGCTCTTAGGTCGGCAGGAGCTGGGGCTAACAGCAGGAGCTCACCCCACTCCCCGGATTCGAACCACCGTTCTTTTGGTCAGCAAGTTCAGCAGCTCAGTGATTTAATCCACTGCGCCACCAGGGGCTCCTAGGTTGGCAGGAGCTGGGGCTAACTGTAGGAGCTCACCTCGCTCCCTGGATTCGAACCGCTGACCTTTTGGTCAGCAAGTTCAGCAGCTCAGCGGTTTAACCTGCTGCGCCACCGAGGGCTCCCAATATGGCAGTGTAGACTCACATAATCCACATCAAAGCAGAGAATGTGGATAATCCGATATGATAGCGTAGATCCAGCCAAATATCTCAATGTGTTGTCGAAGGCTTTCATGGCCGGGATCACAGGGTTGTTGTATGTTTTCTAGGCTGTATGGCCATGTTCCAGAAGTATTTTCTCCTGACGTTTCTCCCACATCTATGGCAGGCATCCTCAGATATCTCAATGCTCAAAAATTGTGTCTAGGGATTTGGGCAGCCCAGGATGGAGCAGAAAGGCTTGGCTTCCTTGGTGGGAAAAGGGAGGCTATTAGGAAACAGTCCAAAACACCTGGAGGGAGGGCAGGAGTTTGTCCACGCCTGGGCTCCGTCCTCCGACCCTTCCCCAACCAGGACCCGGGCCAAGGAGGCCCCAAAGAGGCGAGCGAGTGCAAGGCTTGGGGGGCTTGGCGCCGCCCTCCCCACACAGCCGACCAATGGGGACCAGCGGAGGCCCTATAAAGGATCCAGGCGGAGGCGGCTTTGGCCGCGTCGCAAGCGTTGTTGTCCTCTCGACGGTCCGATCTCTTCTTGAAGCGCCTCTGGAGTCCAGACGAGCGAGGGATGCTGCGGGTGCGGTGCTTGCGCGGAGGGAGCCGAGGAGCCGAAGCCGTGCATTACATCGGGTCCCGGGTAAGTGGGCGCAAGGGTTTGCCGCACCAAAGGCTCAGCAGCAGCAAGGCGCCGTGTTGACCGGGCTTCATACAAAGGGAACCTCAGCCAGGCGTAGTGGGTTAAAGCCTTCTGACTTGAAGGTTGGGTTGCTGACCTGAAGGCTGCCAGGTTCGAATCCCACCCGGGGAGAGCGCGGATGAGCTCCCTCTTTCAGCTCCAGCCCCACGCAGGGACATGAGAGAAGCCTCCCACAAGGATGGTAAAAACATCAAAACATCTGGGCAATGTCCCCCCTGGGCAACGTCCTTGCAGATAGCCAATTCTCTCACACCAGAAGCAACTTGCATTTATCTTCTCAAGTCGCTCCTGACAGAAACAAAAAACCTGTCTAGCAAGCCTTGCAAATGCTGGTGTCTTAGCAGGAAAATGTTTTGGTTTTTATGCCTGTTTTTATGCCTATGAGCCCCCGGTGGCGCAGTAGGTTACACCGCTGAGCTATTAAACTTGCTGACTGAAAGGGCGGTGGTTCGAATCCGGGGTGTGGGGTGAGCTCCTGCTGTTAGCCCCAGCTCCTGCTAACCTAGGAGCTCCTGGTGGCACAGTGGCTTAAAGCTCTGAGCTGTTGAACTTGCTGACCAAAAGGTTGGCGGTTTGAATCCGGGGAGTGGGGTGAGCTCCTGCTGTTAGCCCCAGCTCCTGCTAGCCCAGGAGCCCCCAGTGGCGCAGCGGGTTAAAGCACTGAGCTGTTGAACTTGCTGACCGAAAAGTTGGTGGGTCAAATCTGGGGAGTGGGATGAGCTCCTGCTGTTAGCCCCAGCTCCTGCCAACCTAGGAGGCCCTGGTGGCGCAGCAGATTAAAGTGCTGAGCTACTGAACTTACTGACTGAAAGGGCGGTGGTTCAAATCCAGGGAGTGGGGTGAGCTCCTGCTGTTAGCCCCAGCTCCTGCCAACCTAGGAGCCCCTGGTGGCGCAGCGGATTAAAGCGCTGAGCTGTTGAATTTGCTGACAGAAAGGTCGGCGGTTCGAATCTGGGGAGCATGGTGAGCTCCCACTCTTAGCCCCAGCTTCCCAACCTAGCAGTTCGAAAACATGCAAATGTGAGTAGATCAATAGGTACTGATTTGGCGGGAAGGTAACAGCATTCCATGCAGTCATGCTGGCCACATGACCTTGGAGGTGTCTACGGACAACGCCGGCTCTTCAGCTTAGAAATGGAGATGAGCACCAACACCCAGTCAGACACTATTGGACTTAACGTCGGGGAAAACCTTTATCAAATTATATGGAATGCCTTTTGTAAACATTGGGGTCCCATCCATACAGCTAATAATAATAATAATAATAATAATAATAATAATAATAATAAAACTTTATTTATACCCCGCCACCATCTCCCCAACGGGGACTCGGGGCGGCTAACATGGGGCCACACCCAGAGCAATACAATATAATAACATATAAAAACAACATATCATAACACAATTAAAAGCAATACAATAGATGATAATAGACATTACATCAACATTATCTGCTTTGAACTGGGTTATATGGCAGTGTGGACTCAACACAGTTCAAAGCCAATGTTGTGGATTATCTCCTGTGATATTCTGGTTTATATGGCTGTCTGGAAGTGCCCTGGGTCTACACTGCCATCTAATCCAGTTCAAAACAGACAATCTGGATTTTATACAGCTGTGTAGAAGGGGCCATTGCCATATCAACAAGTTCAATGTAGATTTTATATATATGCACACACACACACATATTTTTCTACACAAAAGGGGCCTTAGATGAAGGGAACGCCCTCAACTCTGTGTTGTCGAAGGCATTCATGTCCAGAATCACTGGGTTGGTCCTGTGAGTTTTCCGGGCTGTATGGACATATGACTATGTCTAGTTTAATTTAGTGATGTCAGATTCAATTTGCAGATGTTAGGTTTTAATTTGATGTTAGGTTTTTAATGTTATTTTCATATGCAGGGTTTCCAGGGGATTTTATGTCAGTATTTGTTTGTTTTACGGAGGCATGGAATGTGTGTTATTGTATGTTGGAATCCGCCCAGAATCCCCTTGGGAAGATAAGGCGGAATACAAATAAAGTTTTATTATTATGATGTTCTAGAAGCATTTTCTCCTGACGTTTCACCTGCATCTATGGCAAACATCCCTGATTAATTCATGTCTGGAATTCCTCTGTTTTCTGAGTGGTGTTTTATTATTATTATTATTATTATTATTATTTACTGTCTTGAACCTGGGAACAGATTTTGGGATATTGGGCCTGTCTGGAAGGGCCCTTAGGCCCCATCTATAAAAAGGTAAAAGTTTTCCCTGACATTAAGTCTAATTGTGTCCGACTTCAGGGGTTGGTGCTCATTTCCATTTCTAAGCTGAAGAGCTGGCATTGTCCATAGATGCCTCCAAGGTCAAGTGGCCACTGGCATGACTGCATGGAGTGCCGTTACCTTCCCGCTGGAGCAGTACCTATTGATCTACTCACAGTTACATATTTTCGAACTGCCAGGTTGGTAGAAGCTGGAGCTAACAGCAGGTGTTCACTCTGCTTCCCAGATTCAAACCGCCAACCTTTCAGTCAGCAAGTTCAGCAGCTCATTGGTTTAATCCGCTGTGCCATCAGGGGCTCCTAAGTTGGCAGAAGCTGGGGCTAACAGCAGGAGCTCACCCAGCTCCCCAGATTCGAACCACCGACCTTTCGGTCAGCAAGTTCAGCAGCTCAGTGGTTTAATCCGCTGCGCTACCAGGGGCTCCTAGGTTGGCAGAAGCTGGGGCTAACAGCAGGAGGTCACTCCGCTCCCCAGATTCGAACCACTGACCTTCTTGTCAGCAAGTTCAGCAGCTCAGTGGTTTAATCCGCTGTGCCACCAGGGGCTCCTAGGTTGGCAGAAGCTGGGGCTAACAGCGGGAGCTCACCCAGCTCCCCAGATTCGAACCACCGACCTTTCGGTCAGAAAGTTCAGCAGCTCAGTGGTTTAATCCGCTGTGCCACCAGGGGCTCCTAGGTTGGCAGAAGCTGGGGCTAACAGCGGAGGTCACCCCGCTCCCCAGATTCGAACCACTGACCTTCTTGTCATCAAGTTCAGCAGCTCAGTGGTTTAATCCGCTGTGCCACCAGGGGCTCCTAGGTTGGCAGAAGCTGGGGCTAACAGCGGAGGTCACCCCGCTCCCCAGATTCGAACCAGAGACCTTTCAGTCATCAAGTTCAGCAGCTCAGTGGTTTAATCCACTGTGCCTTCCCGCTGGAGCGGTACCTATTGATCTACTCACAGTTACATGTTACTAGGTTGACAGAAGCTGAGGCTAACAGTGGGAGCTCACCCCACTCCCTGGATTTGACCCTACCAACCTTTCAGTTAAGCAGCTCAGATTCAGTTCAGATTTGACCCTACCAACCTACCAAGTTCAGCAGCTCAGCGGTTTAACCTGCTGTGCCACGGTGGGCTCCCAATAGGCTCAGGCAAAAGCAAACTTCTTCAGCTTCTCCAAGCTTGTTTGCTATTGGTAACTATTGCTATCATGACCACACTCAGATGTTGCTTGGCCACATGTGTCCAGGTTTTCATCTGTGAAATGTCTATTGGCCTTTGCATGCTTAGAAAAGTTCCGTTTTTAGACTCTTCCAAGCAGATAGAGAGTGGGAACCACAATGCTGAACCAGAGTTGTCTTCCTGGGGTGCAACTCCCCATTTCCTTTGAGTATTCTGCAGAGCTAAGCATTCCCTTCCCAGCCTTGGCCTCTTAACACAAGGCCTGCAGTTGTTCAGCACCAGCTGCTGGGAAAGGCCAAAGTGCCCCAAGCAAATATGCCCCCTCCCCACGTGGAAGGTGAATGGTCAACATTCCCAGCCCAATATGGGAGGGGTATGCAAGGCTGCTGGCTCAGCAGGAGAGGGCAAGAAAGGAGCCATTTCCTAAGAGGAAAGGAATCAACTGCTTGGGGAGGGGGGGCGGGGGTGTCGAGAAAATGCCTTAAGGAAGGAACAGAAGAACTTGACTCAGTGCTGCTGTCATTCCCATTTGGTTCCAGACAAAATCTCTCAAGGCTGTTAATTCTACCCATAATCCAGTTTTTAGTCCCAGATACTCCCACCAAATCAAGGGGAACTTAGACTGAAACCGTATATACTCAAGTATAAGCCGGCCTGAATATAAGCCGAGACACCTAATTTTACCACAAAAAACTGGGAAAACATTGACTCCAGTATAAGCCGAGGGTGGGTAAATTTAAGAAATAAAAATAGATACAGTAGAATCTCATTTATCCAACACTCGCTTATCCAACATTCTGGATTATCCAACGCATTTTTGTACTCAGTGTTTTCAATACATCGTGATATTTTGGTGCTAAATTCGTAAATACAGTAATTACTACATAGCATTACCGTGTATAGAACTGCTTTTTCAGTCAAATTTGTTGTTTAACATGATGTTTTGGTGCTTAATTTGTAAAGTAATAACCTAATTTGATGTTTAATAGACTTTTCCTTAATCTCTCCTTATTATCCAACATATTTGCTTATCCAACGTTCTGCCGGCCCATTTACGTTGAATAAGCGAGACTCTACTGTACCAATAAAATTACATTAATTGAGACATCAGTAGATTAAATGTTTTTGAATATTTACATAAAGCTCAAATTTAAGAGGAGC
The DNA here is from genome assembly GCF_035594765.1 of Anolis carolinensis. Lineage (NCBI taxonomy): Eukaryota > Metazoa > Chordata > Lepidosauria > Squamata > Anolidae > Anolis > Anolis carolinensis. The sequence continues at coordinate 14,804,041 of NW_026943822.1, read as the reverse complement.
CTCCGGTGGCTTAGTGTGTTAAAGCACTGAGTTGCTGAACTTGCAGACCAAAATGTCCCAGGTTCAAATCCGGGGAGCGGAGTGAGTGCCCGCTGTTATCCCCAGCTTCTGCCAATCTAGCAGTTCGAAAACATGCAAATGTGAGTAGATCAATAGGTACTGCTCCGGCAGGAAGGTAACAGCGCTCCATGCAGTCATGCCAATGGCCACATGACCTTGGAGGTGTCTACGGACAACGCCGGCTCTTCGGCTTAGAAATGGAGATGAGCACCAACCAAGTCCAGTCAGACATGACTGGACTTAACGTCAGGGGAAACCTTTACCTTTACCAAATTTAAGATAAAACTGTCCAACTCTGATCAAATCATTCTCACCTTCTGCAATGTAAATGTGCTTGTATCCTTTTAATAATAATAGAGTAAAATAATACATGTAATAATAATAATAATAAATATAGGAAAATAATACATGTAATAATAAATAGAGTAAAATAATACATGCAATAATAATAATAAATCAATAATAATAATCAATAATAATGCAATAATAATAATCAGTGTGAAATAATAAATGTATTATTAATAATAATAAAATTCCAAATTTATTTAATGCTTAGACCATAGGTCTTTCGCATGCAAGACAAACAAACAAATACACAAAAGCGAGACCATCAAATACAATATAAAAAATGCCATTAAAACCCTTTGACTGTGATGGGGATGGTTTTAACTAATACAGTAGAGTCTCACTTATCCAACACTCGCTTATCCAACGTTCTAGATTATCCAACACATTTTTGTAGTCAATGTTTTCAATATATCGTGATATTTTGGTGCTAAATTCGTAAATACAGTAATTACTACATAGCATTATTGTATATTGAACTATTTTTTCTGTCAAATTTGTTGTATAACATGATGTTTTGGTGCTTAATTTGTAAAATCATAACCTAATTTGATGTTTAATGGGCTTTTCCTTAATATCTCCTTATTATCCAACATATTCGCTTATCCAACATCCTGCCGGCCGGTTTATGTTGGATAAGTGAGACTCTCCTGTAGTGGTTTTTTATATCCAAGGTGTTCCCTGCTTGGGTTTAAATAATGCTGTACTTACTTGGTTTTATCTTGGTTTTAATTATGTTGGTGCTAATCCATGAAATATGTAGTATTTGAAGGGCATATCCTGACATTAATATTTGCAGCATTTAATAATAATAAAATAGAGTAAAATAAATGTAATACCCTGTTTCCCCAAAAATAAGACATCCCCGAAAAATAAGACCTAGTAGAAGTTTTGCTGAATTGCTAAATATAAGGCCTCCCCCGAAAGTAAGACCTAGCAAAGTTTTTGTTTGGAAGCATGCCCAGCGCCTGTCAAACAGAAGACCAGACCATGCAGGATTGGTAAATGTACATACCAGTTGTACATGGAAATAATGGGAGTAACAAGAAATTCTTGATAGGATTCACAGTTTGTCTGGTTATGCTGGTTTGTGATGACAACTACTGTATATAATAAATGTTCATTTTTTTTGTTCAACAATAAATGTGAATTCTTCTTCATGGAAAAATAAGACATCCCCTGAAAATAAGACCTAGCACATCTTGTGAGCAAAAATTAATATAAGACACTGTCTTATTTTCGGGGAAACACGGTAGTATCAACAATAATAGAGAAAAATAATAAATTTAATAATACCAATAATAATAGAGGAAAATAATAAATGTACTATATATTCTCGAGTATAAGCTGACCCAAATATAAGCCAACCAGGACCCTCACCTGAGTATAAGCCAAAGGGGGCTTTTTCAGTCTCAAAAAAAGGGCTGGAAAACTAGGCTTATACTCAAGCATATACAGTAACTCACATTTGCTGATCTGAACTGGATTATATATACAGCTGTTTGGAAGGGGCCTGGGATAGTGAAGGCTCAACACCTTGTGAAACCACAATCCCCAGGATGCCATAGCATTGAGCCCTGGCAGTTTAAAGGGTATTGAACCGTACAGTGTCAACTCACGATTACTTGAACGTCTGAGACTTGTCAGCAAGATCTCTAGGCAGGCTACTGTGAGAGTAACTCTCCTTGTTCTTTGTTTTCCACCCGCAGCTTCGCCAGGCCTTCACAGGATGGGTGCAGCGAACTTACCAGAGCACCCAAGCTGCTGCGGCGGCAGCCCCCCAGCCCACCTGTGCTGTTGCTGATGACAAGGCCCCCGACCCCCTTCCCCAAGATTGCCCCGTCTGCTCCTACAACGAGTGGGACCCGCTGGAGGAAGTCATTGTGGGCAGAGCCGAAAATGCCCGCGTGCCACCGTTTTCCGTTGAGGTCAAGGTAACGGTTGACTCCCTGGATCAGTAGGCTTTATGTGTGTTTTGCCAATGCCTATTTTATTTATTTATTTGCAGTATTTATATTCCGCCCTTCTTTCTCACCCCGAAGGGGACTCAGGGCGGATTACAATGAACACATATATGGCAAACCTTCAATGCCGACAGACAAACAAGATATATAGACAGACACAGAGGCATTTAACATTTTTCCAGCTTCACGATTCCGGCCACAGGGGGAGCTGTTGCTTCACCGTCCACTAGTGGCTGTACTTCCTCTTTCCATTCCTCGTGTTTTGCCGGCAGTTTTATGATGTTGTAAATTAGTTAAATTAGCCTCCCGCATAAAGCGTACCTAAATTTCCCTACTTGACAGATGCAACTGTCTTTCGGGGCTGCATAGGTCAACAGCAAGCCGGGCTATTTAATGGTCGGGGGCTTAACCCGACCCGGGCTTCGAACTCGTGACCTCTCGGTCAGTAGTGATTTATTGCAGCTGGTTACTATCCAGCTGCGCCACAGCCCAGCTGGGGAAAATTTATGAAGAGCAATGTCTTTATGGCAGGCATGGGCAAACTTCGGCCCTCCAGGTGTTTTGGACTCCAACTTCCACAATTCCTAACAGCTGTTATCACTCGTAACTCTTAGCCATGACATACAGATGTATATACTCGAGTATAAGCCTAGTTTTTCACCCCTTTTTTTAATACTGAACCCCCCCCCCCCTTGGCTTAGGGTCCTGGTTGGCTTATATTTGGGTCAGCTTATACTCCAGAATATATGGTACATTTATTATGTTTCTCTATTATTATTGGTATTATTACATTTATTATTTTTCTCTATTATTGTTGCTACTGTTACATTTATTTTACTCTATTTTTAATTATTACAGTAGAGTCTCATCCAACATAAACCGGCCAGCAGGATGTTGGATAAGCGAATATGTTGGATAATAAGGAGGGATTAAGGAAAAGCCTATTAAACATTAAATTGGGTAATGATTTTACAAATTAAGCACCAAAACATCATGTTATACAACAAATTTGACAGAAAAATTAGTTCAATACGCAATAATGGCATAATGGCATGATTTTACAAATTAAGCACCAAAAATACTATGTTTTACAACAAATCGACAGAAAAACCAGTCCAAAAGACGGTAATGCTACCTAGCAATTACTGTATTTATGAATTTAGCACCAAAACGTCACAATATTTTGAAAACATTGACTAAAGAAACATTGGCTATTAACAAATTGACTACAAATAAAGATAGAATGGCATAAAAGTATCAGTATCAACTTACAGTATCAACATTGTTGAAAATTAAATCCATAAAAAATTCAATCTTTGCTGCCTAGAGAAATCTAACTAATCTATCTAAACCCCAATTGCCTAGTTTCCAACAGAGCTCACAACCTCTGAGGATGTCTGCTACAGATGTGGGCTAAATGTCAGGAGAGAATGCTTCTGCAACATGGCCATACATTTCTGAATCTCACTTTTGGCAGCGAATAGTTAGACTTATTGCTGCATCTACCAATAGCAACAAATTGCCATAAAGTTGTCGAAAGCTTTCATGGCCAGAATCACAGGGTGGCTGTAAATTTTCCAGGCTGTCTGGCCATGTTCCAGAAGCATTCTCTCCTGACGTTTCACCCACTTCTATGGCAGGCATCCTCAGAGATTGTGAGGTCTGTTGGAAACTAGACAAGTTGGGTTTATATGTCTGTGGAATAATGTCCAAGAGAAAGAACTCTTGTCTGTTTGAGGCAAGCATGATTGTTACAATTGATCACCGGGATTAGCATTTAATAGCCTTGCAGCTTCAGAGCCTAGCTGCTTCTTGCCTGGGGGAATCTTTTGTTGAGAGGCGTTAGCTGGCCCTGATTGTCAACCTCCCTGTCAGACTACACAGAAAAGTCATTGAAATCCACAACCATGTGGACAATTTCAACAGAAAGGAGGAAACCATGAAAATGGACAGTACACTTAGAGTCTCACTTATCCAACACTCACTTATCCAACGTTCTGGATTATCCAACGCATTTTTGTAGTCAATGTTTTCAATATATCGTGATATTTTGGTGCTAAATTCGTAAATACAGTAATTACTACATAGCATTAATGTATATTGAACTATTTTTCTCTGTCAAATTTGTTGTATAACATGATGTTTTGGTGCTTAATTTGTAAAATCGTAACCTAATTTGATGTTTAATAGGCTTTTCCTTAATATCTCCTTACTATCCAACATATTCGCTTATCCAACGTTCTGCCAGCCCGTTTACGTTGGATAAGCGAGACTACTGTATTATTATTACATGTATTATTTTACTCAATTTATTATTTCTTGTATTATTTTCCTGTATTTATTATTATTATTATTATTATTATTATTATTATTATTATTATTATTATCAGCTGGCCCTGATTGTCAACCTCCATGTCAGACTACACAGAAAAGTTATTGAAATCCACAAGCGTGTGGACAATTTCAACAGTAAGGAGGAAACCATGAAAATTGACAAAATCTGACTACTGGTATTAAAAAAACTCTAAAATCAGGACAGTAAATAAAGAACAACACTCAGAAAACAGGAGAATTCCAGAAAGGAAACAATCAGGGCTTGCTAACACCTCCCAACAAAGAATTCCCCCAGGCAGGAAGCAGCCAATAGATACCAAATTGAACTTTGCTATTTCCAGTTTCCACCATGATGACCATAAATAGGTGTCTGCTTAACCACTGAAATGCAATTGAGAGAGAAACACGTGAAGGTTTTTTTTTAAGTGTACATATACGATCTAAAACAAATGTTTCCAAATATAATCTGAGATTTGCTGAGCCTGCAGTTTGTGTGGCTCAAGTTACAGTGTTTCGCCGCAGGCAGTTTCTAAGGCTGCAGGATTCCGTCTTGTTGGCAGACATTCACTTATCCGGGGCCTCATACTGTATATTTGGCTGCATTTGCTACTGAAGCCATTCATCTTCCAGTTGCCTATGTCCTTCTTGCCATTTCCCTGCTGAAACCTAAATACAGTTACAGATGTTCAGTGCTGGCTTGGCAAGCAGCCTTCTGGGTTTATTTATTTTTAACAGCTTGGGGGGGGGGTTCATTTTTTAAAAAATTGTGTATTAACTTACTCATTGACTCATTTAAAGCTGTAGTATGTGCCTGGCACATATTACATAGTGGAGATGTACACAGCACGTGCGAGTTTCATGGGATGTGCCTGGACATGCATTTCATGGCTGGGGCTGTCTGGAGATATGTGATGCCTGGGGCGGAACAGCAAATGACATCTCCACCCATCCAAGCCAAATCAAGCTGTGTAGTACTCAGAGCCAAGCAAGGTATTCCAACACATCAGAAAGAAAGACGCTCTTCACCCCTGTCCTGTAATATTGTGGAAAATTGTACTGTTTTGTACTGATCTAAACACTGACACTATCTGGTTGGCTGGTGCATTTAAAAGTAGTCTACAAAAGAATCGTCAAAGGCTTTCATGACCGGAATCACTGGGTTGCTGTGAGTTTTCCGGGCTGTATGGCCATGTTCCAGAAGCATTCTCTCCTGACATTTTGCCCACAACTGGACAATTTGGACACAAAAACAAGAAAACTCACGACCATTCATCACTCACTGCACCCTCACAGTGATGTTGACCGGCTATATCTGCCTAGAAGATCAGGGAGCAGAGGAATCTTACAAGTAAAACAAGCAGTCAAAGAAGAAGAACATGCCCTGGCAGAATATGTCAAGCAAAGTGAAGAACCTGCTTTGATTGAAGTCAAAAATCAGAAACTCCTCAAAGCACAGCAGACAAAAAACCAGTACAAGAAAACCGCACTACAACTAGAGCTGACAACTGGCACAACAAAACACTGCATGGAAAGTTCCTTGACAAAATTGAAGGAAAAGCAGATAAGGAGAAGACCTGGCACTGGCTCACGAATGGGACCCTGAAGAAGGAGACAGAAGGCCTGATCCTTGCAGCCCAGGAGCAAGCCATTAGGACAAATGCAATTAAGGCCAAGATCGAAAAATCAGCTGATGACCCAAAATGCAGACTGTGCAAGGAAACCAACGAAACCATTGATCATATCCTCAGCTGCTGTAAGAAAATCGCACAGACAGACTACAAACAGAGGCACAACCATGTGGCCCAAATGATCCATTGGAACTTATGCCTCAAGTACCACCTTCCAGCAGTAAAGAACTGGTGGTATCACAAACCTGCAAAAGTTTTGGAAAATGAGCACACAAAGATACTGTGGGACTTCCGAATCCAGACTGACAAAGTTCTGGAACACAACACACCAGACATCACAGTTGTGGGAAAGTAAAAGGTTTAGATCATTGATGTCGCCATCCCAGGTGACAGTCGCATTGACGAAAAACAACAGGAAAAGCTCAGCCGCTCTCAGGACCTCAAGATTGAACTTCAAAGACTCTGGCAGAAACCAGTGCAGGTGGTCCTGGTGGTGATGGGCACATTGGGTGCCGTGCCAAAAGATCTCAGCCGGCATTTGGAAACAATAGACATTGACAAAATTACGATCTGTCAACTGCAAAAGGCCACCCTGCTGGGATCTGCGCGCAACATCTGAAAATACATCACACAGTCCTAGACACTTGGGAAGTGTTCAACTTGTGATTTTGTGATACGAAATCCAGCATATCTATCTTGTTTGCTGTGTCATACAATAAAATAATAATAATAATAAATTTATTTTTGTATGCCGCCTCCATCTCCCCAGCTGAAGACTCGGGGCAGCTCACACGGGGAACAAGCCCAATATAATCATATAAGATCATAAAACAACAATTTAGACATCAGACAACACAATTTGAAAAAAAAAAATTAAACAAGTCATAGTTAAAATTGACATAGTTAAAATGTTAAACCATCATCCAGGCATTAAAGGTCCAATATAGGATAACATCTGGGCGATAATCAAAACTGATTTAGGTAAAGGTAAAGGTTTCCCCTGACATCAAGTCCAGTCATGTCTGACTCTGGGGGTTGGTGCTCATCTCCATTTCTAAGCCGAAGAGCCGGCATTGTCCGTAGACACCTCCAAGGTCATGTCGCTGGCATGACTGCATGGAGCGCCATTACCTTCCCGCCGGAGCGGTGCCTATTGATCTACTCACATTGGCATGCTTTCAAACTAGTGTCTATTACAAATAGGACGTACATCAAATAGATACAACAGGTAGGGAAGATAAATCTGAACGGGAATCAAACTAAAAAGTAAGCAGGGCAAGTTTCAGTGTAGATATGGACCAGGTTATATCGGACTTGTCTACTCAAAAGCACATCAGGCATCCTCAGAGGTTGTGAGGTCTGTAGGAAACTAGGCAAGTGGGGTTTGTATATCTGTGGAAAGTCCAGGGTGGGAGAAAAAACTAAGGGCCGGGCTGTGGGGGGCCGGGCTGTGGCGCAGCTGGCTAGTAACCAGCTGCTATAAATCACTACTGAAGAGAGATCATGAGTTCAAAGCTCGGGTCGGGTTAAGCCTTGCTGTTGACCTATGCAGCCCCGAAAGACAGTTGCACCTGTCAATTAGGGAAATTTAGGGACGCTTTATGCGGGAGGCTAATTTACAACACCATAAAACTGCCAGCAAAACACGAGGAAAGGAATGAGGAAGTACAGCCACTACTGGACGGTGAAGCAACAGCTTCCCCTGTGGCCGGAATTGTGAAGCTGGAAAAATGTTAAAAATGCCTCTGAGTCTGTCTAATGTATGTTGTTTGTCTGTTGGCATTGAATGTTTGCCATTTATGTGTTCATTGTAATCCGCCCTGAATCCCCTTTGGGGTGAGAAGGGCGGAATATAAATACTGTAAATAAATTAAAATAAATAAACTTCAAGCAGAAACTTGCTTCACATTTGCCTTTTTCTCCCCCCGCTTTTGCTTCTTATTTACCAGGCCAACACCTACGAGAAGTACTGGAGTTTTTACCAGAAGTATGGAGGGCAGAGCTTCCCGGAGGATCATGTGAAAAAATCAATTGCTGAAATTGAAGAGATGTGCAATATTTTAAGAATGGAAGGAGTGACTGTGAAGAGGCCCGAGCCCCTTGACTGGTCGGCCAAGTACAAAACACCCGACTTTGAATCCACCGGTATGCATGGCTTGTGACTTGAGAATTCAATAAATGTTTCTTTCAGACTCTAGAACAATGATGGGCAACCTTTTGCGCTTGGTGTGTCAAAATTCACCAAAAAACCTAGCATGACTTGGGTGGTGTGTCACTTCGAGAAAAAAACCCATAATTTCACAATACAGTAGAGTCTCGCTTATCCAACGTTCTGGATTATCCAACACATTTGTGTAGTCAATGTTTTCAATACATCGTGATATTGTGTGATATGCTCATGTGTATGTTCTCTTTGGCAGGCATGTACGCAGCCATGCCCAGAGACATTCTGTTGGTGGTTGGCAATGAAATCATTGAAGCGCCCATGGCCTGGCGTGCCCGTTTCTTCGAGTACAGGGCATACAGGCCGATCATTAAGGAGTACTTTCGCCAAGGCGCCAAGTGGACCACAGCACCAAAGCCCACAATGTCTGATGAACTTTATGACCAGGTATTACCCTCTGGATTCTCACATGCCCATCTCCATTGGTGCAAAATTGCTTTGTTGTTGGTAGTAAATCATATGTTGCTTGCAATATATGATATATTTATCTCTCCTCTTCCCCTCCCTTATCAGTACTTACTTTTTCAAAGCCTCCCTCGCTCTTAACCAAGGGAATGTTTCGACAAGAGAAAGAAGCCCTTGCAAGTCAGGAAGAATAATATATGCCCATTAATCTTATAAAAGCATTTCCCCCTTGAAATATTTGTTAATCTCTGCTACAGATATATATGCATTTCCCCCTGAAAGCCTTTGCAATCCGTATGTACCTTTATGGTTGTATCTATCTATCTATCCATCTATCTATCTATATACATTAATTTTATATGTGAATTTCCCCCGATATGTTTACAAGTCTTTGCAAATCCTATATACATATAGATAGCTAGAGATTTCCATGTACCTGTATATCTGTATCTATGTGTATACATTATTTTATATATGAATTTTCAGCTCACATGTTGCAAGTCTTTGCAAATCCTATAGCGATATAATTATCTATATATAGATATGCAGTAGAGTCTTACTTATCCAACGTTCTGGATTATCCAATGCATTTTTGTTGTCAATGTTTTCAATATATCATGATATTTTGGTGCTAAATTCATAAATACAGTAATTACTTCATAGCATTACTGTGTATTGAACTACTTTCTCTGTCAAATTTGTTGTATAACATGATGTTTTGGTGCTTAATTTGTGAAATCATAACCTAATTTAATGTTTAATAGGCTTTTCCTTAATGCTAGAGTTGTTGTTGTTGTTATTATTATTATTATTATTATTATTATTATTATTATTACAGTCTCACTTATCCAACACTCACTTATCCAATGTTCTGGATTATCCAACGCATTTTTGGTGCTAAATTTGTAAATGCAGCAATTACTACATAGCATTACTGTGTATTGAACTACTTTTTCTGTCAAATTTGTTGTATAACATGATGTTTGGTGCTTCATTTGTAAAATCATAACCTAATTTGATGTTTAATAGGCTTTTCCTTAATGCTTCCTTATTATCCAACATATTCGCTTATCCAACATTCTGCCAGCCCGTTTACATTGGATAAGCGAGACTCTTCTGTATATAGATAGATATATATGAACATAGTGCTTGCAAATATCGCAGGGATTTCATTGGGATCTATTTTTATTTTGAAATTGACTCGTAGCTGCTGCATTTCCCACCCACGCTTATACTCAAGTCAGTAAGTTTCCCCAGTTTTTGTGGTAAAATTAGGTGCCTCGGCTTATATTAGGGTCAGTTTAGGGTCAGTATATATGGTATTCCCTTTTTTTGACCCAGGAATTTTAAAATGACCATTTTGTTGTTGGGTTGGTTGGATAGTTTTAATGCCTGTTTCTTTTTCTTCTTTTTTATTCTTTTTATTCATTGAGTGTGCATTCAATCTCCCTTAAACCAGGATTATCCCATCCGCACTGTGGAAGACAGGCACAAACTGGCTGCTCAAGGCAAATTTGTCACAACTGAATTCGAGCCATGTTTTGATGCTGCTGACTTCATAAGAGCTGGAAGGGATATCTTTGTGCAAAGGAGTCAGGTAAAGGATTTGCTATGTTTCCCTATGCATTTCCTATGTTTAAACCAGGCCAGATCTACACTGCCATATAAAATCCAGATTATCTGCTTTGAACTGGATTATATGCCAGCGTAGACTCATAATCCACAAAGGGAATAATCTGGATTATTTATCTCCTGCTCCAGGTTACTAACTTCTTGGGTATTGAGTGGATGCGAAGGCATCTTGCACCAGAATACAGAGTGCACACCATCTCCTTCAAAGACCCCAATCCGATGCACATTGATGCTACGTTTAACATCATTGGACCCGGCTTGGTGCTTTCCAACCCAGATCGTCCGTGTAATGAGGTAACGAATTTCTAGATAAATAATAAAAATGAATCTAGGTGCTAAAAGGCACCCATTCCGTGGCTGCAATCATGTATGGCTTAGCATTGTGCAGCAATCATGCACACAGAACCACACAACACTGTGCAATTATTTGAGAACACAGAAATGCTGGACCGCTCTAACAACCACCATGTTAGACTACACAGAGAAGCCATTGAAATCCACATGCGTGTGGACAATTTCAACAGAAAAGAGGAAACAATGAAAATGAACAAAATCTGGCTCCCAGTATTAAAAAAAACTCTAGAATTGGGACTCAAGAAAAGAGGAAACAATCATCTTAACACCTCCCAACACAGGATTCCCCAGGCAGGAAGCAGCCAGGCTTTGAAGCTGCAAGGCTTTTCAATGCTAATCAAGGTGGTCAATTGCAACATTCACACGTGTCTCAAACAGACAATAGTTCTTTCTCCCACCCTGGACTTGCCACAGATATATAAATCCCAATTATTTAGTTTCCAATAGACCTCACAACCTCTGAGGATGCCTGCCATAGATGTGGGTAAAACATCAGGAGATAATGCTTCTGGAACATGGCCATATAGCCTGGAAAACTCAGAGCAACCCACTGTACAATTAATCACTCCCATGGCCTATATATTTCCATTTAATAATAATAATAATAATAATAATAATAATAATAATAATAATAATAATAATAATCTGTGGCGCAGGCTGTTGAGCAGCCAGCTGTAACAAATCACTCTGACCAAGAGGTCATGAGTTCGAGGCCAGCTCGAAGCCCTGCGTTTGTCTTTGTCTTTGTTCTATGTTAAGGCATTGAATGTTTGCCTTATATGTGTAATGTGATCTGCCCTGAGTCCCCTTCGGGGTGAGAAGGGTGGAATATAAATACTGTAATTATTATTAAATAATAATAATAATAATACAGTAGAGTCTCACTTATCCAACATAAACGGGCCGGCAGAATGTTGGATAAGCGAATATGTTGGATAATAAGGAAGCATTAAGGAAAAGCCTATTAAACATCAAATTAGGTTATGATTTTACAAATGAAGCACCAAAACATCATGTTATACAACAAATTTGACAGAAAAAGTAGTTCAATACACAGTAATGCTATGTAGTAATTGCTGTATTTACAAATTTAGCACCAAAATTGCGTTGGATAATCCAGAACATTGGATAAGTGAGTGTTGGATAAGTGAGACTGTAATAATAATAATAATAATAATAATAATATTAATAATAACAACAACAACTCTAGCAGAAACCAGTGCAGGTGGTCCCGGTGGTGATCGGCACACTGGGTGCCGTGCCAAAAGATCTCAGCCGGCATTTGGAAACAATAGACATTGACAAAATTACGATCTGCCAACTGCAAAAGGCCACCCTGCTGGGATCTGCGCGCATCATCCGAAAATACATCACACAGTCCTAGACACTTGGGAAGTGTTCGACTTGTGATTTTGTGATATGAAATCCAGCATATCTATCTTGTTTGCTGTATCATACAATAATAATAATAATAATAATAATAATAATAATAATAATAATAATAATAATAATAACTATTTATACTCTGTTTTATCTCTCCTGAAGGAGACTCAAATATATTGCCTCTGCATCCATGTTTTGAATTTCACATATCCATTACATATAGTAAAATGTCACCATGGTGTTCACATTTCTAATGCACATTAGATCGGATAACGCCCTCTTGTGATAAAAACTAAACAACACAACTCCTGCAAAGCTGTTAACAATGCATAAAAGGTAAAGGTTTCCCCTGACGTTAAGTCCAGTCATGTCCGACTCTGGGGGTTGGTGCTCATTTCCATTTCTAAGCCGAAGAGCCGGTGTTGTCCGTAGACACCTCCAAGTTCATGTGGCCAGCATGACTGCATGGAGCGCTGTTACCGTCCCGCCGGAGCGGTACCTATTGATCTACTCACATTGGCATGTTTTCGAACTGCTAGGTTGGCAGGAGCTGGAGCTAACAGCGGCCGCTCATGCCGCTCCCGGGGTTTGAACCTGGGACCTTTCGGTCTCCATCTCAGTGCTTTAACGCACTTCGCCACCGGGGCATGAATAAGAGCATTTAAAACTGAGAAATGGACTTGGCTATAAGCAAGAACTTGGGATCACAGGCGATAAAGTCTCCCTCTTTCTCTTTCAGATCAATCTCTTCAAGAAGGCAGGCTGGACGGTGGTTCACCCTCCTTTGCCACTCATCCCCGACAGTATGTTTTAATTCAACTTTCCCTTTGAAGGCCAGTCTTGTGAAGCATAAATACACACTATAATGGTTTCAACTGTGCTAACTGTTCTGTCTCTTTGCATCCAGATCACCCACTGTGGATGTCCTCTAAATGGCTGTCCATGAATGTCCTCATGTTGGATGAGAAGCGTGTGATGGTGGACGCCAATGAAGTCTCGATCCAGAAGCTTTTTGAAAAGCTAGGTAGGGCCAATGTTGCAATACAGAGAAAACGTGAAGAGTGCAGTTGTGGTACATGTATTATTTTACTCTATTTTTTATTATTATTAATACATTTATTCTTTCATTCTGATATTATTATTATTATTGCATTTATTATTTTACTCTATTTATTATTACTTGTATTATTTTCCTGTATTTATTATTATTATTTTATTATGACACAGCAAACAAGATAGATATGCTGGATTTCGTATCACAAAATCACAAGTCGAACACTTCCCAAGTGTCTAGGACTGTATGATGTATTACTATTACTATTATTATATGACACAGCAAACAAGAGAGATATGCTGGGCTTCGTATCACAAAATCACAAGTCGAACACTTCCCAAGTGTCTAGGACTGTGTGATGTATTTTGTCAATGTCTATTGTTTCCAAATGCCGGCTGAGATCTTTTGGCACGGCACCCAATGTGCCGATCACCACCAGGGCCACCTGCACTGGTTTCTGCCATAGTCTTTGAAGTTCAATCTTGAGGTCCTGATAGCGGCTGAGTTTATTAATAATAATGACAATAACAATAATAATAATGTTGCCATGCCAGGTGACAGTCGCATAGATGAAAAACAACAGGAAAAACTCAGCCGCTATCAGGACCTCAAGATTGAACTTCAAAGACTCTGGCAGAAACCAGTACAGGTGATCCCGGTGGTGATGGGCACACTGGGTGCTGTGCCAAAAGATCTCAGCCGGCATTTGGAAACAATAGACATTGACAAAATCACCATCTGCCAACTGCAAAAGGCCACCCTGCTGGGATATGCACGCATCATCCGAAAATACATCACACAGTCCTAGACACTTGGGAAGTGTTCGACTTGTGGTTTTGCGAAACGAAATCCAGCATATCTATCTTGTTTGCTGTGCCATACAACGTCGTTGTGTTGATAATAATTAATTATTATTGACAAAATTACGATCTGCCAGCTGCAAAAGGCCACCCTGCTGGGATCTGCGCGCATCATCCGAAAATACCTCACACAGTCCTAGACACTTGGGAAGTGTTCGACTTGTGATTTTGTGATATGAAATCCAGCATATCAATCTTGTTTGCTGTGTCATAATAAAATAATAATAATTATTATTATTATTATTATTATTACATGTATTATTTTACTCTATTATTATTAAAAGGACACATAAGTGCATTTACACTGAAGAAGATGAGAATCATGATTTGATCAGAGTTGGACAGTCTTATCTTAAATTTGAGCTTTATGTAATCAAATGGTTAAGAAGAGTTTGGTGCCATTGGGCTTAGGGCAGCCCAACAAAGGCATGGCTTGGGTGGCTATATGAGCTGTGTGTGGTGCAAGCTGCCATAAAACTCCTCTCCAAAGTGTCTTCTTCCATTTGCATTTGACAGGCATTTCAACCGTCAAGGTCAACATCCGCCATGCCAATTCCTTGGGAGGCGGCTTCCACTGCTGGACCTGTGACATCCGCCGTCGCGGCACCCTGAAATCCTACTTCGATTAGTCTGGGATCGGCATGTTCCGCTTTCCGCGATGTAAGCGTCGGAGGGTGAAGAAGAGGTTGATTTCATCTCTCTGCTTAAAAACAGAACGTGATTGCATGAGCTGTGTGGTGCTTGGATCCATGCCCTTCTCCGCATCCTCCCGAGAAAGTAGCACAGTTTCTCCCCAGAGTCCTTTCACACATTGCAACGGGTAAAGGGAATCTGTCCCTTTGTGAGCAGAACTCTACGATGGGCACAAGTGTCCAGCGAATGCAACGACACTTTTGAAAAGTGCTCCTGGCAGTGTACCAAGAGTGGACAACTGTGGAAGTCTAGGAGACCTTGGAGGGTTGCACTCTCATAGAATCATAGACCACATGTGCCATCTAGACCAGGGGTCCCCAAACTTTTTAAACGGGGGGCCAGTTCATGATCCTTCGGACCATTGGAGGGCCGGACTATAGTTGGCCACTGAGCAATAATAAAAAATAATAATAATAATAATAAAGAGGGTTGGAAGAGACCCTTTGGGCCATTGAGTCCAATCCCCTTCTGCCTTTGTGCACTGAAAGCACAAGCAAAGCATCCCTGAAAGATGGCCACCCAGCCTCAATGTTAATAATAATAATAATAATAATAATAATAATAATAATAATAATACATGTGCCATGCCAAAAGATCTCAGCCGGCATTTGGAAACAATAGACCAGGGGTCCCCAAACTTTTTAAACGGGGGCCAGTTCATGATCCTTCGGACTGTTGGTGGGCCGGACTATAGTTGGCCACTAAGCAATAATAATAATTAATAATAATAATAATAATAATAAAGAGGGTTGGAAGAGACCCTTTGGGCCATTGAGTCCAATCCCCTTCTGCCTTTGTGCACTGAAAGCACAAGCAAAGCATCCCTGACAGATGGCCACCCAGCCTCAATGTTAATAATAATAATAATAATAATAATAATAATAATAATAATAATAATAATAATAAATGTGTCGTGCCAAAAGATCTCAGCCAGCATTTGGAAACAATAGCCATTGACAAAATTACGATCTGCCAGCTGCAAAAGGCCACCCAGCCTCAATGTTAATAATAATAATAATAATAATAATAATAATAATAATAATAATAATAATAAATGTGTCGTGCCAAAAGATCTCAGCTGGCATTTGGAAACAATAGCCATTGACAAAATTACGATCTGCCAGCTGCAAAAGGCCACCCGACTGGGCTCTGCACGCATCATCCAATAATACACCACACAGTCCTAGACACTTGGGAAGTGTTTGACTTGTGATTTTGTGAAACGAAATCCAGCAGATCTATCTTGTTTGCTGTGTAATACTTATAATAAAAAAGAGGGTTGGAAGAGACCCTTAGTCCAACCCCCTTCTGCCTCTGCGCACCAAAAGCACAAGCAAAGCATCCCTGACAGATGGCCACCCAGCCTCAATGTTAATAATAATAATAATAATAATAATAATAATAATAATAATAATAATAATAATAATAATAATAATAATAATAATAAGGGTTGTAAGAGAAGAAGAGACCCCTTGGATTATTTAGCCTAACCCTCTTCTGCCCTTGTGCCGTGGGGGCCGGATAAATGGCTTCAATGGGCTTCATCTGGCCCCCGGGCCTTAGTTTGGGGACCCCTGATCTAGACCATGCAGGAAAAGCACAATCAAAGCACCCCCGACAGATGGCCATCCTGCCTCTGTTTAAAAGCCTCCAAGGAAGGAGCTTCTACCAGAGTTCCGCTCTTCTTGTGGTCAGGAAGTTCTTCCTAATGTTCAGATGGAATCTCAATTTCCTGTCATTTGAACCCATGGCTCCATTTCATCCTGGTCTCTAGGGCAGCAGAAAATGACCCTGCTCCCTCTTCCTTATGACAGCCTTTCAAATGTTTAAACATGACGATCATGTCTCCACTCTTTTGCAAGCTCCATTGCACTCTCCTGCAAAAAATCAAGTGTCCCCCCCCCAATGTTCCCAAAAACATTCCTGGTTGGCCCCAAGGACCATAAAAATGGTCCTGCAACTGCATTTTGCACACTCCTGGCATACATTAGGACATTGGCATCTGCTGGGATTTGAGCACTCTTTGGATAACAAAACCCATGGATGCTGAAGCCTATATATATATATGTGTGTGTGTATGTGTGTGTGTATATATATATATATATATATATAATATAATATTATATATATATATATATATATATATATATATATATATATATATATATAATATAATATATATTATATACACACACACACACACACACACACACACACACACACTAGCTGTGCCCGGCCACGCATTGCTGTGGCGAAGTATGGTGGTATGGGAAATAAAGTATTGAGGAATTGGTGGTAGTTAAGGTAAAGCGTAAAGGTTTTCTCCTGACATTAAGTCCATTATAAATGGGTTATATAGCTGTGTGGAAGGGCCTTGAGTCTACACTGCCATATAATCCAGTTAAAATCAGATAATCTGTATTTTATAGGCAGTGTGGAAGAGGCCTAACTCTGCCTGTGCCCTGGGCTGAGTGGGTTGCTAGGAGACCAAGTGGGCAGAGCTTAGCCTTCTAACTGGCAGCAATTGGATAAAAACAATTATTCCTCTCCCTCTAATTAGGACTTTATTTTTCTTTTCTTTTTGTTGTATGAACGTAGAGGCAAGGATGAGGGGTTGTGCTGCCAAGTTTAGTGTTTCCGGAATGTGTAGTTTTGTTGTTTTGTCCTAGGCTGAAATTTCATTACTCTTTTATATATATAGATATATATACCGTGTTTCCCCGAAAATAAGACAGTGTCTTATATTAATTTTGGCTCCCAAAGATGCTCTAGGTCTTATTTTCAGGGGATGCTTTATTTTTCCATGAAGAAGAATTCACATTTATTGTTGAACAAAAAAAAAAGAACATTTATTATATACTGTACAGTAGTTTTCATCATAAACCAGCATAACCAGACAAACTGAATCCTATCAAGAATTTCTTGTTACTACCAATATTTCCATGTACAACACTTTATGATACATACATTTACCGATCCTGCATGCTCTGGTGTTTTGTTTGGCGGGCATGCTTCCAAACAAAAACTTTGCTAGGTCTTACTTTCAGGGGAGGCTTATAAGTGGGCAAAATGCAGTCGCAGGACCATTTTTATGGCCCTTAGGGCAGGCCTGGGCAAACTTCGGCCCTCCGGGTGTTTTGGACTTCAACTCCCACAATTCCTAACAGCCGGTAGGCTGTTAGGAATTGTGGGAGTTGAAGTCCAAAACACCCGGAGGGCCGAAGTTTGCCCAGGCCTGCCTTAGGGGCTTCAGCATCCATGGGTTTTGTTATGCAGATATTATATATTGGTGTCAAGGATAATGTACACATACATTTGGATCCTTTTATATAAGGGACACCATCTTCTTGTGCATCATTATGTGACTTGCCACCAGGGAAACGTATCATAGGATTCAGAAAAGTCACTTGCAATTAAAAATGCATTTTTATCAGTTGCTTTTAGATCCTCTATACGGAGACCTGAGCATGGACATGTTCTTTTTGAATGACAGCCCACAACTGGGTTGCTTTGAGTTTTCCAGGCTGTATGGCCATGTTCCAGAAGCATTCTCTCCTGACGTTTCACCCACATCTATGGCAGGCATCCTTAGAGGTTGTGAGGTCTGTTGGAAACTAGGCAAGTGGGGTTTATATATCTGTGGAACGTCCAGCGTGGGAGACATAACTCTTGTTCGAGGCAAGTGTGAATGTTTCAATTAATCAACTTGATTAGCATTGAATGGCCTTTCGGCTTCAAAGCCTGGCTGCTTACTGCCTGGGGGAATCCTTTGTTGGGAGGTGTTAGCTATGCTGATGGGATTCTGGGAGTTATAGTCCAAAGAAAGAAATCTTTCCAAAATGTTTCCTGATTGGATTCAGACTAAATTCGTTCAAATGAAACATTGCCCAAATTCAAGGTCTTCCTGTATAAATACAAGCTTAAACCATCTTCAGTGTTCTCTCAACCAGTGCAATGTGTGAAAGGACCCTTTCCTAAGTTAGGCTAAATTTGAAACTTGTCATCAGTGGTAAGTGCAGGTCTTCTGGCTGGCTTTTTGAAGGACTTCCTCTCCATCAGGAAATCCCCTTTTACCATCAGTCTCAGGGTAAACGCAACGGTGGTTGTGTCTCTGGAGTTGATACTCCACATCTACCTCTGTTTAAAACTCTTATCAAAAAGGCAGCTAGAAATGTTAGACCTGAGTTTAACATTAACATTTCCTTTCCAAGTTGAGAATTTGTATTTGTGTCTATGTTGTTGGGTGTGTCCGAAATATTAAGACAGGGCCTAAAATACAGGTTTTACATGGACCCAGGGTCTTTGTTTTTTTTAAAATTACTTTTATAGGTAATATTGGTTTGAATTAGTTTGAACTTTTAAAACAAAGGTGATGGGCATTTAGTGGTTATCCTGCAGACCTATCACCCTTTGCCTATCCGCTTAATGGTTCTGTCGAAAAAGAGATTTCAGTAGGGTTTGCTATCATCTGCTGAAATCTGCTTTTCTCCATTATTTTTGGCAAGCCTAGTGCAGTGCCCAGTTCCTAAACCAGCATAGCCTTATATTTTGAATTTTCGTTCCCTAACCTTTGACTAAAGAGCCCTGGTTTGAAGTCGTTTATGGCGATGTAATTTTGTCCCAACATATACCATCACTCAGGCCTTTTCTACACTGTCATATAATCCAGATTATCACAGATTATAATCCTTGAACTGGATTATATGAGTCTACACTGCCATATAATCCAGTTCAAAGCAGATAATCTGGATTTTTATGGCAGTGTAGAAGGGGCCTCAATGAGTATCCGATACATAGGTATCATTTGCTATCTTCCTTTGACATTTTACCTCCAAGGTACACCAACACAACCCGTTTCACTTGGTGAAATTGTTTACATAAAGGTGTCTCAGTAATGAGGATGATGATAATGATAGACAGAAACACACAATGACACAAAGCTAATAATACCTACCGGTGCTGTAAATTACATTTTTTTAAAAACTGATTTCGATATGTATTTTATATGCCAATAAAACAGGTTTGCATTTGTCAAGTTTGGGTGTGAAGTGATTTTGCATGTCAAGACGGGAAAAATTTGATCCACACTTTGCTCCCATCAAGACGGCCATATAATCTAGTTTCTGAATTCAGATTATGTGAGTATACACTGCCATATAATCCAGATTTGAACTGGATTATATGGCAGCGTAAATTGCCCCTGGTGACACAGCGGGTTAAACCACTGAGCTGCTGAATTTGTTGACCGAAAAGTCGTCAGTTCGAATCCGGGGAGCAGGGTGAGCTCCCGCTGTTAGCACCAACTTCTGACAACCTAGTAGTTGACAATCAAGTTCAAGGATTATAATCTGTGACACAGCGGGTTAAACCGCTGAGCTGCTGAACGTGCTGACCGAAAAGTCATCAGTTCAAATCCGGGGAGCAGGGTGAGCTCCCGCTGTTAGCACCAACTTCTGACAACCTAGTAGTTCAAAAACTTGCAAATGTGAGTAGATCAATAGGTACTGCTCCAGCGGGAAGGTAACGGTGCTCCGTGCAGTCATGCCATTGGCTACATGACCTTGGAGGTGTCTACGGACAACGCCGGCTCTTCGGCTTAGAAATTGAGATGAGCACCAACCATCAGAGTCGGACATGACTGGACTTCACGTCAGGGGAAACTTTTATCTTTATAGAACTATGAGCCCCCGGTGGCTCAGTGGGTTACACCGCTGAGTTACTGAACTTGCTGACTGAAAGGGCGATGGTTCGAATCCGGGGAGTGGGGTGAGCTCCTGCTGTTAGCCCCAGCTCCTGCCAACCTAGGAGCCCCTGGTGGCGCAGCAGATTAAACCACAGAGCTACTGAACTTGTTGACCGAAACATCGGAAATGAGCACCAACCCCGAGAGTCGGATATGACTAGACTTAATGTCAGGGGAAAACCTTTACTTTTACCTCAAGCTCATATAATCCAGTTCAGTGGTTCTCAACCTGTGGGTCCCCAGATATTTTGGCCTTCAGCTCCCAGAAATCCTAACAGTTAGTAAACTGGCTGGGATTTCTGGGAGTTGTAGGCCAAAACACCTGGGGACCCACAAGTTGAGAACCACTGATCCAGTTCAAAGCAGATAATCTGGATCCAGAAACTGGATTATATGGCAGTGTAGATCCTGACTTGCTTAGTTTTCCTAGGCAGACAGTCTTGCCAACATTTAATAATAATAATAATAATAATAATAATAATAATAATAATAATAATAATTAATAAAACTTTATTTATATACCGCCTTATCTCCCGGATGGGACTCAGGGCGGTTTGCAGTCATAAAAGCAACACAAACATTACATAACAACATAATAACACGTTATTAAACAAAGTAAAAAATACAATTATAACAATAAATAACACTTACATGACCAGATCAAGGGCACATGCGTGGCGTGCAGTGTATCTAGGTGAATCCAAAAATGTGAGTTGTTGCAAACCCGTGGATACCGAGGGAAGCCTGCAGAGTTCTGCTATCCGCGAATATTCAGTGTCAAGACATCAGGAGGGATAAATGAGGAAGAAAAGTAAAGGGCTTGAGGCTGTTAGGAATTGTGGGAGTTGAAGTCCAAAACACCTGGAGGGTCGAAGTTTGCCCATGCCTGCGGTATGTGGATGTGCATTGGTACTTGGGTTCCACGGAGTCGGGTCTGCTACTGGTCCTGGGGTGGTTGAGGGCGGCTAGAAAGATGGTAGCCATTGTCATTCATCCTGGCCCTCCATCCTTGGGAAACAGCAAATCTCACTATTTCATGGTGAACTGTGTCTCCTTTATATTAGGGGTGGGGGTACTTGTATTCGACAACACAAGTAAGAAGCTATCCTAAAATCTTGCATATAAAGAATATGGAGTGAGATGAACCAGTGTTACACAGCTCAATGTAAGCCTACTAATTTTAAACATCCTTGCAAACACAGCTAGTTGTTATTTGCATCAGTTTCTTGAGAGACTAACATTTCTTGAGGATTCAGTAATGGTGGGATCCAGGAGACAGCAACGCTAGAGGGTGCTGTGGTAGCGTCTAGTAGTCAATCCCATATTCAAGGAAGTCTTGAAAATTCAGGGTCCCATATTTATGGTGCCTTAAGCTTATTCATAGTCTTGGAGGGGACTCCAAGGGTCATGTAGTCCAACCACTTGTCATTGCAGAAATCCACAGCAACTTCACATTCATCCTGTTTCAAAAGCTCAGATTTAGGAGAAACCGTCAATATGAGGAGTTCCAAGTAATATTGATATATTATATTGCACCATTGTGTGCTTTGTAAGCCGTCCTGAGTCCCTACGGAAGATGGTGGTGGGGTATAAATAAAAAAAATATTCTCAGGTCTTCTCCTTATCAGCTTTTCCTTCAATTTTGTCAATGTTTTTGTCAGTTCTAGTTTGTAGTGCGGTTTTCTTGTACTGATTCTTTGTCTGCTGTGTTTTCTGATTTTTGACTTCAATCAATATTATTGATATTATTATTATTATTATTATTATTATTATTATTATTATTATTATTATTATTATTTTATTATGACACAGCAAACAGGATAGATATGCTGAATTTCATATCACAAAATCTCAAGTCGAACACTTCCCAAGTGTCTAGGACTGTGTGATGTATTTTCGGATGATGCACGCAGATCCCAGTAGGGTGGCCTTTTGCAGTTGGCAGATCGTAATTTTGTCAATGTCTATTGTTTCCAAATGCCGGCTGAGATCTTTTGGCACGACACCCAGTGTGCCCATCACCACCGGGACCACCTGCACTGGTTTCTGCCAGAGTCTTTGAAGTTCCATCTTGAAATCCTGATAACGGCTGTTCTTTTCTACAACTGTGATGTCTGGTGTGTTGTGTTCCAGAACTTTGTCAGTCTGGATTCGGAAGTCCCACAGTATCTTTGCGTGCTCATTTTCCAAAACTTTTGCAGGTTTGTGATCCCACCAGTTCTTTACTGCTGGGAGGTGGAACTTGAGGCATAAGTTCCAATGAATCATTTGGACCACATAGTTGTGCCTCTGTTTGTAGTCTGTCTGTGCGATTTTCTTACAGCAGCTGAGGATATGATCAATGGTTTCGTCAGCTTCCTTGCAGAGTCTGCATTTTGGCTCATCAGCTGATTTTTCGATCTTGGCCTTAATTGCCTTTGTCCTGATGGTTTGCTCCTGGGCTGCAAGGATCAGGCCTTCTGTCTCCTTCTTCAGGGTCCCATTCGTGAGCCAGAGCCAGAGCCAGAGTCAAGGATCTTTCCATGCAATGTTTTGTTGTGCCAGCTGTCAGCTCTAGTTTGTAGTGCGGTTTTCTTGTACTGGTTTTTTGTCTGCTGTGCTTTGAGGAGTTTCTGATTTTTGACTTCAATCAAAGCAGGTTCTTCACTTTGCTTGACATATTCTGCCAGGGCATGTTCTTCTTCTTTGACTGCTTGTTTTACTTGTAAGAGTCCTCTGCCCCCTGATCTTCTAGGCAGATATAGCCGGTCAACATCACTGCGAGGGTGCAGTGAATGATGAATGGTCATGAGTTTTCTTGTTTTTCTGTCCAAATTGTCCAGTTCCGCTTGTGTCCAGTTTATAATGCCAGCAGTATATCTTATGACAGGTATGGCCCAGGTGTTTATGGCCTTGATGGTGTTGCCTCCATTGAGCTTGCTTTTGAGGATTTTTCTTACCCTTTGTGTGTATTCTTTGCTGACCACAGCTTTCACATGTTCATGCTTGATGTTGTCTAGCTGTAATATGCCCAGATATTTGTAGGCCTCTGGCTGGTGAAACTTTATTGTTTGGCCATTAGGCATATTTATGCCCTCACTTTCAATGATTTTTCCCTTCTTCAATGACACTGTCGAACATTTGTCCAAACCAAACTCCGTGCTGATATCAGTGCTAAAAATTCGGACAGTGTTGGTCAGAGACTGGATTTCAATTTCCATTTTCCCATACAGCTTCAGGTCATCCAAGTACATCAGATTTGAAATTTTGTGAGATTTCTTAGATGTTTGATAGCCGAGATTTGTTTTTTGTAAGATTGTTGACAGAGGGATCATGGCAATAATGAAAAGCAGAGGGGACAATGAATCTCCCTGGAAAATTCCTCTTCTGATGTTGACAAGTCCATAGCTTTCGTTTCCAACAAACAGTTCAGTTTTCCAGTGCTCCATCATGTTTTCAATGAAGGTGCCAACGTTTTTACTAATCCCGATGGCGTCCAGGCACTTGATGATCCAGCTGTGTGGGAGTGAGTCAAAGGCCTTTTTGTAGTCAATCCACATCATGTGAAGATTAGCTTTTCGGCTCTTACAGTTATTATTATTATTATTATTATTATTATTATTATTATTATTATTACATGTGTTAGTCTCATCCTCCAAGCACCCGTCTAGAGTTTGCCAGTGCCTGTCTCCTTAGAGGAGTAAATAGAAATCCATATCCTATATTTAAATCATCTAACATTGATTGCAGTGCAACTTCATAGACAAATATCGATACAATTGTGCAAGAGTTATGTGCATAGATAACATGGAATGTTGTCTATGGGAAAATAGTATTGGATTGTTTACAGAAAATGTAATACCCCTCATCTTTGGTCTAACTTACATCCAGTAAAAATGACAGAGTCCTGGCCATGTTTTAATTGTTCACTGAAAGGAAATCCTCAGTTGCAAATAGAACTGCAATCTCAAACAAATTAAATCTACAAAACGTGAGGCAGGTAGTACTATAGAAACAAATCCAACAGAAGTACAAGTTGCCGGACTTGTTTTATTTTAGGCAGAGGAAAGATTTCAAATTGATTCATAAAGCGAGCGGCTAGCCCTGCCGCTGACCTTGAAAAAGAACCAAAATAAAGCCCTTATCAACAACATAAAGCAATTTGAAATTTCAGGTTGGCTGCCTGCCTCCTTCCCTTCCAGGATGAATGAACTCAGTGGGGAATTTGCAAGCAAGTTTAAAAAGCAAACCCAAGCTCTTTATAAGGAGTGGAAGAAAACAGATATCGGTGCTTCAGCTAACATCCGTGCGGGGTGAACAGAAAAAAAAGCATTGCTGGGTTGCAGGTCCCCCAGTTTTAATTTTTGAAATTTGTGTGTTACTCTGGTTATCATCATAGTATGCTGTGCTTAAATGTCTAGAGCAGAGCTTTCCAAACTGTGTGTCGGGACACGAGTGTGCCCAGAAGTGTGTCGCATTAAAAGTGCTCCTCCCCTTCACTGGAAGAGACCCCCAAAGGACATCCATCCCACCCCCCTTTGATAAGGCAGAAAGACACAGTCAAAACCCTCCCAACAGAAGTCATTCCACCATCATCCCACTGGATGATATGAAATTGAGTCTCCTTCTCTGAAGGTTTTGAAGCAAAGCTTGGATGGTCTTCTGTCAGGAGGGCTTTGATGGTGTCTTCCTTTATGACAGACTAGCTGTGCCTGGCCACGTGTTGCTGTGGCTAGGACTTTATTTTTCTTTTCTTTTTGTTATATGAACGTAGAGGCGTGGATGAGAGGTTGTCCTGTCAATTTTCGAAGTTGTGGGGCATTTAGTTTAGTTGTTTTGTCCGGTGCCGTGATTCCATTACCCTTCAATATATATAAAAGGCTTTTGGCATCACGGCGACTCACAAAACAACAAAACCCCAAACCCCCCAAACTCAAAAATTGTCAACACAATCAATCATCCCCGCCTCAAGTAAGATACAACACAATTACACTAAAAACAGATTATCTGATTTCAACTCCATGATGTGGCAGTCTACACTCAAACTCCTGCCACACAACAATATTACCCAGAATACCAAGGCACATCTGCCAATATCTCCTTTAAACTGGATGATCTACCTTGGCATTCTAAATAATATTCCTCTATGACATCGCCTTCACTCTACACTGCCATCTAACC
Source organism: Anolis carolinensis (assembly GCF_035594765.1). NCBI lineage: Eukaryota > Metazoa > Chordata > Lepidosauria > Squamata > Anolidae > Anolis > Anolis carolinensis. The sequence goes on along the minus strand of NW_026943822.1, from coordinate 14,778,202 downwards.
CAGTTCAGTCTACATTTTATACAACTATGTACAACTGACCTCATATAATCCAATTCTAACCACCTAATATAACATTATAAATATAATATATAAGACTTCCTATGGTATAATAATAGAAAACAATATGATCTCTAAAACCAGGAGACGAAATAAAGACCAACACTCAGAAAGCAGGGAAATTGGGAATTCTACAAACGAAACAATCAGGGCCAGCTAACACTTCCCAACAAAACATTCCTCCAGACAGTAAACAAACACCCTTTCAACCTGCAAGGCCATTAAAAACTAACCAAAGTGGCTAATTCCACCATTCAAACCTCTCACACTGACACTATTAATTCCTGTTCAAACTGACCAACTAAGGATTCCGCAAGGTAAAAACCGACCAGGCTTACAACCATCAAGGCTATTCAATACTTTTCAACCAGGCCAACCAACATTTCCCCTACATACAAAACCCCCAAACTTTGAAACCACAACACTACTCTGTCCCATTCAACCTCACCTAGCAACAATACTTTATGTGCAAACCGACCAGGCTTTTAACCTACAAACTTATTCAATACCATTCAATCTGGCCAAACAAGAATTATTCCCCTACTAAGGAAGTACCCACACATCAAAGTGCCTCCTTGATTAATGCTACGACTCCAACCACTTCACAAAACGGCCAGACTTTCACGCTGCAAGGCTATTCACTGCTATTCCACCTGGCCAACAAATAATTCCCATAAGCCACAGCAACGCGTGGCCGGGCAAAGCTAGTTTTTATATATATATATATATATATTATCCTCTTTCTATATATATATATATATATATATATATATATATATATAGAAAGAGGTTGATGGTCCTTGGGGCTCCCTTCCAACCCTAGGATTCTACAATATATCAATCATATATATATATATATATATATATATATATATATATATATCTCGTATATACTCGAGTATAAGCTGACCCGAATATAAGCCGAGGCACCTAATTTTACCACAAAAAACTGGGAAAACATTGACTCCAGTATAAGCCGAGATACCAATAAAATTACATTAATTGAGGCATCAGTAGTTTAAATGTTTTTTGAATCTTTACATCAAACTGTAATTTAAGATATGACTGTTCAACTCTGATTAAATTCTTATTTTCATCTTCTTCAATGTAAATGTGCTTATGTATCCTTTTAGTAATAGAGTGAAATAATAAATATAATAATAAATAGAGTAAAATAATAAATGTATTAATAATAAAAATAGAGTAAAATAAATGTACAAGTAACAATAATAGAGTAAAATAATAAATGTAATAATAATAATAATAGAGTAAAATAATAAATGTAGCAATACCAATAACAATAGAGAAAAATAATAAATATACCATATATACTTGAGTATAAGCCGACCTGAATATAAGCCCACCAGGACCCTCACCCGAGTATAAGCCAAGGAGGTTTTTTTTCAGTCCTAAAAAAGGGCTCAAAAACTAGGCTTTATTGTGACGGCGCGAGTGGCACCATCTATATGTCAAACTGTAAGTTGCAAGATTTGAATTGTTATATCATGCCTGATTTTGCCTTTACCCTGTAAATGTAGTTGGATTGATTGGTTATTTATAGTTGTCAATCAATGTTGTTTGCACCAGTTATATTGCTTCCTCAGCTCAATTGTTTGGATCCACCTCTTCCTGGAGTAGGACAGTGTTTCCTTTTTTTATTCCACCATCAAGCTTTCTATCAGATGGACGTGAGAGAGAGACTTGGCTCTAAAAGCCCTTGATTAAGTTATCTCTCAACCCCAATTCTGAGCTTCTCACCCTTGAGACTTATGCTTCATGTTCAGGGCCAACCTGGACGACGTTGAGGAGTCTCAAGCGCCTTCAAATCAGTTCTGTGGCACCAGAGGAAGACTGTGTCTTCAAACATAGGCCATTTGGACTGAGGCTGAGGATTGCTCCGGCATTCACAGCCATTGAGAAAGAGGGACCTGGAAAAGCTTCTCAGCTGCAAAGCTCCTTGGACTTAAGAAAACCAAAGACTGTAATGTATATTTTCCTTTACCCCTTTGAAACTTCCAGCTTATTGCCTTAAAGGGATAACCTTTTGTGAACAATAAAACCAGTTTTTGAGTTATCTACAGTGTTTTGGTCCTTGGGAGTTCCAGTTTCCCTAAAGGAGGGCAAGAAACAATCCCCTGGGGAAAGATGTCACGTCCATGCCTCTTTCACTAAGAGTTATAGCCCCATACTCGAGTATATATAGTACTTGCTCTTTGTGTGTACAGACACACACATAAGCTAACTCTTTTTTTCAGTTTTTTATTTAAATTATTGAAAAATTTTGAATTTTACATATTCAGTACTTAAAACTTATACATTCTTTAACATATTTGCAATATAGAGTTATGTATATCATAGCTCCTATGGTATTTTCACTCTCTAACTATATTACATACTCATATTATTTACCTTTTGTTACCCTTCACCTAGTGCTATCCCTTCACCCCAGACCAGCCAATTACAATTTATTTCCAACATTCCATTGTTTCTTTTACAGGTTTTCCCCCCCCCCTTTCCTTCTACGCATACAAACTCTATAAATTTTCCCCATATCTTCCCAAAATTATCCTTTTTTAATAACTCTCTTTTAATTTTAATATTACATGTCAATTTATCATTTATCGCAATATCCCAAATCTCCTTATACCATTCTTCCAATTGGCACTCCTCTCTTCCTTTCCATTTTTTAGCTATTAACAATCTTGCTGCTGTTACCAAGTTGGCGATTAGTTCCTTTAACTCTTTTGATATTTGAATATTATCCATAAATGACAACAGTGCTATTTCAGGCGTTCCTATTATTTCTGTTTTGGTGATTCCCTTTATTTCTTTAAAAACGTTCTCCCAAAATTTTTGAACATATTTACAGGACCACCACATATGTATATATGTACCAATTTCCTGACAGCCCCTCCAGCACTGCTTAGAGTATTTCTTATCAATTTGATTTAATCGAACTGGTGTGAGGTACCATTTCCACATAAACTAACTCTAACATTAATTTTTGCCCCAACCTTCCCCTCTGTTAGGTCTCTTAACCTTGACGCCTTGTAGGTATGAAGAGGGATGGCTTGAAGTTTGGAGAGGACACTGAAGGAGTTTGAAACATGAAAATATTTCCTCCACACCTCACTCTTCACCCTGTCTGTTTGATGCTGCCTTAAATAGCTGAACCGACAGAACACGACACACTTCATTCCAGGAATAGAGGAGCTCGCTGGCTTTTTTCTGTCACTAGAGGTGTTTCAGAAAGACTGGGAAGCAGTTAGGCTGGGCTCCACTCCCATAAGCTCTACCTGTTTCTGAAAAGCAAGTGACCCTTCTGGCTACAGTGAAGGAAGTTCAAGAGCAGCTGCGGAGAAAAGAATTTGTTCCAAATTAGTTCCCATTCTGCCATTTTTATTGGACGACCAATATTCTTTGCCCATCTATAATAATAATAATAATAATTTATTTGTTTGACCAGTCATATGACCATTTCAAAGTGCAACATAAATAAAAACAAGGCAAAAAGGATGGGAAGACAGGCAGCTGACCATCTATATATATATATATAAAAGGGTAATGAAATTTCGGCCTAGGACAAAACAACAAAACTACACATCCCAGAAACACTAAACTTGGCAGCACAACCCCTCATCCATGCCTCTACGTTCATACAACAAAAAGAAAAGAAAAATAAAGTCCTAATTAGAGGGAGAGGAATAATTGTTTTTATCCAATTGCTGCCAGTTAGAAGGCTAAGCTCCGCCCACTTGGTCTCCTAGCAACCAACTCAGCCCAGGGGACAGGCAGAGTTAGGCCTCACTTAGGCCTCTTCCACACTGCCTATAAAATACAAATTATCTGATTTTAACTGGATTATATGGCAGTGTAGACTCACAGCTATATAACCCATTTATAATGCACTTAATGTAAGTTAAAACCTTTACCCTTTACCTTAACTACCACCAATTCCTCAATACTTTATTTCCCATACCACCATACTTCGCCACAGCAATGCGTGGCCGGGCACAGCTAGTCTAATCATACAATGTTTCACTGATTCAGTTTCGGTAGACCAGCCTAATAAAACATTATACATCTTAGATATTTCCTTCCTGTTTATTAGTAAAACTTTGTCCCATGCGCCCTCCTCTTCGCAGAAGCCTACTTTTTTATCTTTTGTAAATTGCTCTTTAATTTGTGCATACTGAAACCAGGAGAGACTTTTGATTTTTAATTTTCAGTTCTTGGGGAGCTTTTCATAGCGCTGACAGACTGTTTGTACAGCAAAGCGAGGATATATCTGCAAACCTTCTTCCTCTGAGGGTAATCCCAATGACGTCAAGATGACTGCTTCAACATATGTGGTTCCAAGACACTGGATTAAGAAACTATTCGTTGTTGTTTAGCCACTACCTTCAATGGCAGGTGGATTACCGTGACTGTTGTTTATTAACGGGCGTTGTGTATATGTCTGTGTTGCAGCATGTTGCCATCTGTCTAGTTGTAAAAAATGTCCGTAAGGTTTCCCGTATGCTAAGCAAACAGCACTTTTTGAAATCAACATGTGGCTGTATTGTTTTGCAGTGCGTTTCCAAATGAAGCTGGGAATCACTTTTGGGCGAAAGCTCAAACGTTGCTGCCAGGTCCTTTGCTGCATTGGGTTGTGTTTCTAATCTAATCTGACTGCTTTATAGTGACCTTGTCCCCGGCTCACCTTTTGGCACCATGGCAATTTTGACAGCTAGTTTAAAAAAAGAAGTGAGAGAGGAAGGCCGCCCCTCCCCAAATTGTTTCCTATGAGTGAGAAAACTGACAAATTGCCCATTTGGACAGGTTCAAGTGTTTATATTAATCCCATCCTGTTACCCCAGTTAAAAAGATTAAGCTTTCGAGAGCTGAGCACATGATCTCCGTCTTTTTTTGGTCTCCTTGTTTAAAAAATTGATTTCTAGTCAAGCGAAATGCCGGTGGCTTGTCATTACATAAACCGGGCCGTTATGCAATGAAAACAAATCTTAAAGTGTAAATTAATCTTTCAAGAATTTCTGCTGAAATGATGCTTGGACTGTGAGTACAGTAGAGTCTCACTTATCCAAGACCCGCTTATCCAAGTTTCTGGATTATCCAAGCCATTTTTGTAGTCAATGTTTTCAATATATCGTGATATTTTGGTGCTAAATTTGTAAATACAGTAATTACAACATAACATTACTGCGTATTGAACTGCTTTTTCTGTCAAATTTGTTGTATAACATGATGTTTTGGTGCTTAATTTGTAAAATCATAACCTAATTTGATGTTTAATAGGCTTTTCCTTAATCTATCCTTATTATCCAACATATTCGCTTATCCAACATTCTGCTGGCCCGTTTACGTTGGATAAGCGAGACTCTACTGTATATAGATAGATAGATATGAACATAGTGCTTGCAAATATCGCAGGGATTTCATTGGGATCTATTTTTATTTTGAAATTGACCCGTAGCTGCTGCATTTAGCTGGCCCGTTTAGCTTGGATAAGTGAGACTCTACTGTATATGGGAACAAATACTAAAATGTCAGACTACACAGAGAAGCCATTGAAATCCACAAGCATGTGGACAACTTCAACAGAAAGGAGGAAACCATGAAAATGAACAAAATCTGGCTACCAGTATTAAAAAACTCAAAAATCAAACAGTAGATGGGAAGCAACATTCTGAGGGCAGAGGAGCCCCAAGGACAGCTAATGACTCTGAACAAAGGATGCCCCTCAGGCAAGAGACAAACCTTTCCAATGCTAATTAGGGTGATTAACTGAAATATTAATGCTAGCTTCCAACTGACAAAAGACTCTTGTCACACCCTGGACTCTCCACAGATATATATTTTTTCCTTTCCTTGCCCAGTTTCTCCATGCCTCACAACCTCTGAGGATGCCTGCCATAGATGTGGGCGAAATGTCAGGAGAGAATGCTTCTGGAACAATGGCCATACAGCCCGAAAGACATACAACAACCCTGTGATCCCGACCATGAAAGCCTTCGACAACACAAATATAATAGAGTCTCACTTATCCAACATAAACGGGCCAACAGAATGTTGGATAAGCAAATATGTTGGATAATAAGGAGGCATTAAGGAAAAGCCTATTAAGCATCAAATTAGGTTATGATTTTACAAATTAAGCACCAAAACATCATGTTATACAACAAATTTGACAGAAAACGTAGTTCAATAGACAGTAATGCTATGTAGTAATTACTGTATTTACAAATTTTGCACCAAAATAACACGATGTATTGAAAACATTGACTATAAAAATGCATTGGATAATCCAGAATGTTGGATAAGCGAGTGTTGGATAAGTGAGACTCTACTGTACTAAAATATTTGTTTCCCCGCTATGGTACAAGAAATACTCTTGAGCATCCCAATCTTTGGTAAATATTCAAAATAATTCAGTCTCATCCTCATCCACATCTTTGACAAATTACTTTTTCTGAACTGCAGTGCCTTAGCCAACTGGAGTAATGGACAAGAAATGCATTCAAGATGCTGTCGAAAGCTTTCGTGGCCGAAATCACTGGGTTGCTGTGAGTTTTCCGGGCTGTATAGCCATGTTCCAGAAGCATTCTCTCCTGACGTTCCACCCACATCTATGGCAGGCATCCTCAGAGGTTGTGAGGTCTGTTGGAAACTAGGCAAGTGGGGTTTATATATCTGTGGAATAATGTCCGGTTTGGGAGAAAGAACTCTTGTCTGAGGTGAGAGTGAATGTTGCAATTGGCCAGCTTGATTAGTACTGAATAGCCTTGCAGCTTCAAAGCTTGGCTGCTTCCTGCATGGGGGAATCCTTTTTTGGGAAGTGTTAACTGGCCCTGATTGTTTATTGCCTGGATTTCCCATCTTCTGAGTGTTGTTCTTTATTTACTGTCCTGATTTTAGAGGTTTTAAATACAGATAGCCAAGAAAGGATTCCCCTAGGCAGGAAGCAGCCAGGCTTTGAAATTGCAAGCCTATTAGGAAGGTTGAGAACCACTGCTCTAGAGTGTCTACTCCAGGGATCCTCAAACCTTTTAAGTGGAGGGCCGATGCACATTCCCTCAGACTGTTGGGGGGCCGGACTATGATGAAATAGTCCAAATTAGGATTGTTGTTGTTGTGTGCCTTCAAGTCATTTCAGACTTAGGTCAACCTGAAGTCTAAAGTTTAGGACAGAGGCCAGGTCAATGACCTTGGAGGGCCTTAGTTTGGGGACCCCTGATCTAGACAATCTCATAAGACCATAGGTAAGCAAAGAGGCCTCCAAAGACCGTCTAGAGATGGTCTCTTAAGACCATCAGGAAGGAAAGGGACCCTCAAAGGCCATCTAGATGATCTCATCAGGCCATCAGAAGACCATAGATAAGGAAAGAGACCCTCAAAGGCCATCTAGATGGTCTCATAGGACCTTAGGTAAGGAAAGTGACCTCCAAAAGCCGTCTAGATGGTCTCATAAGGCCGTAGCTAAACAAAGAGACCTTCAAAGACCATTCTATACGATCTCATAAAGCCATCAGAAGACCATAGGTAAGGAAAGGGACCCTCAAAGACCCATCTAGATGGTTTCATAAGACCAAAAGTAAGGAAAGGGGCTCCCAAAGGCCATCTAGAACAATTTCGTAAAACCATAGGTAAGGAAAAGGACCCTCAAAGGCCATCTAGACCATCTCATAGGACCATAGGTAAGGAGAGGGACCTCCAAAAGCCATCTAGATGGTCGCATAAGGCTGTAGCTAAGCAAAGAGACCTCCAAAGACCAGGTAGACTGAGGTCAACCCTAAGTCTAAAGTTTAGGACAGGGGCCAGGTCAATGACCTTGGAGGGCTGCATCCGGCCCCCGGGCCTTAGTTTGGGGACCCCCTGGTCTACATGGTTGCAAATGGACCTAGTCAAGCACTCTTGCCTTACCCATTGCCTGCCACGCCATACTGTGCTGATATTACACGTCTGTGTAAAATGTGGAGCTTATGTGGAATAAAAAGATAAAGGTTTCCCCTGACGTTAAGTCCAGTCATGTCTGACTCTGGGGGTTGGTGCTCATCTCCATTTCTAAGCCGAAGAGCCAGTGTTGTCCGTAGACACCTCCAAGGTCATGTGGCCGGCATGACTGCATGGAGCGCCGTTACCTTCCCGCCGGAGCGGTACCTATTGATCTACTCACATTGGCATGTTTTCGAACTGCTAGGTTGGCAGGAGCTGGAGCTAACAGTGGCCCGCTCACACCGCTCCCGGGGTTTGAACCTGGGACCTATTCACCGACATTTAAACCCAAGATTTTGGAAAGGAAGGAGTTCAGTTCACAGCAAGGTTCAAAGGCTTAGTCTCACGTTGTATTGCTAATCTTGCAGGATCATTTGATGGCTATCACTGCTAGCTGAAACTAGTGCAAGTGGAACTGCATTTCCAAACAAGTACGGAGGGAAAATTCAGATTGTTTAGATAAGGAGTTTAGTGATTAACCGACAGAAACGTCAGATCTTGAAAAATAGCAAAGGAAGGTCCAGTTTCATAGGTTGCTGGAGAATAAATGGCTTCAGTGCCTGGTGGTGCAGTGGGTTAAACCCTTGTGCTAGCAGGACTGATGACTTGAAGGTTGGGTTGCTGACCTGAAGGTTGCCAGTTCGAATCCAACCTGGGGAGAGCATGGATGAGCTCCTTCTACCAGCTCCAGCTCCATGCGGGGACATGAAAGAAGCCTCCTACATGGATGGTAAAAATATCAAAACATCTGGGCGTCTCCTGGGCAACGTCCTTGCAGACGGTCAATTCTCTCACACCAGAAGCGACTTGCAGTTCTCAAGCAACTCCTGACACAGAAAAAAAAGCCAACCTGTTGGTATTTTGATGGGGCTTCCAGAACATACCATTGCATCTCTCATCCAGTTTTAAGACATTAGACTTTACACTCAAGACAGACTCTTATCCTAGATCTTTTTCCTCTTTGTTATACTATAGTATGACAAAATACTTGTGGAATATTTAGATATATTTTTGGTAGAGTTAGGAGATGGCATTTTGGATTTTCTGCTCCAGGCAGCAAAATGGTACAGTAGAGTCTCACTTATCCAACTCTCGCTTATCCAACGCATTTTTGTAGTCAATGTTTTCAACACATCATGATATTTTGGTGCTAAATTCGTAAATACAGTAATTGCTACATAGCATTACTATGTATTGAACTATTTCTTCTGTCAAATTTGTTTTATAACATGATGTTTTGGTGCTTAATTTGTAAAATCATTACCTAATTTGATGTTTAATAGGCTTTTCCTTCATCCCTCCTTATTATCCAACATATTCGCTTATCCAACATTCTGCTGGCCCGTTTATGTTGGATTAGTGAGACTCTACTATATATTCTCTCCCAGCCTGTATTGATTGAAATGGGATAAATAATAATAAACTTTATTTATATAACGTCCTATCTCCGCAGGGGACTCGCGGCGGTTTCCAACATGATAAAAACAATCTATATATATAAAAGAGTGATGGCATCACGGCGACCCACAAAACAACAAAACTACAGGCCCCCCAACCTCGAAATTTGACAACACAACCCATCATCCACGCCTCTAGGTTGATATAACAAAAAGAAAAGAAAAATAAAGTCCTAATTTGAGAGAGAGGAATAATTGCTTTTATCCAATTGCTGCCAGTTAGAAGGCTAAGCTCCTCCAACTTGGTCTCCTAGCAACCCAATAAAAATAATAAAAACACTAAAAATTAATAAAATAAAAGACTATAACAGAAAATAACTAAAAATAATACAAGAAAATAATAAAATATAATAAATAAAAATATAACTTACAATAAAATTAATAAAAAATGCAAATAATATTAAATAAAAATTACACAACAATTTTTAACCAATACCACCACCACTTTGCCACAGCAACGTGTGGCCGGGCACAGCTAGTACAATATAATACAATACAATATATCTTTATGCCATAAAAAAGGCTGGCCAGAATCCTGAACAGGATCTTGTTAACAGCTTGTTTATTTTAACTTCTTTTGGACCGCGGATTGTATGTTGTAAGTATGTCTATGTGCTAAATGTTTTGATATGGCCGATGAGTTAATCAATAAAATGTGATTGATTGAAACCTCTCCCAAAGAGCCTTGGTGCCTCACCAAACTATAATTTCTTTAGAGTCTGGGTGGTCAAAGTAAACTACAACTTCTACAACTCGGTGGCTGCTGAAAGATCTGGGAATTTCAATCTATTTTCAAGCTGGGGCCAATTTCTATGTTTACAATTACGTTTGGCACATTCCTTGAGTGGCTACCAATGGCATTGTCTGGACTTCAGGGTCAGCCGGATAAGCCACCTTTTTGTGGTAGTTAAACACGCAGCCTTGCACTTAATTGGTCTTGACAGTATAGATTAATGATGGTAAAAGGACTGTGAACTTTTATCATAAGATGGTTGTCTCAATTGCTCGCTGCTGCAAACAATTACCGGAAGCAATTGGGCATTTGCTCTGTTGTTCTGATGTAATTGGGCATAGCTTGCCTTTGTAGAGCGTTAACTAATCTAACAACTCTTTGGCAGGGTCTGAAAGCATATAAATCAGCTTGGATGAGGAACAGATGTGCAGCGAAAAAGGCACATTGACTTCCCCTTCCACTACCACACGTACGAGGGATCTTTGCATCCCGAAATAATTTATACCCCGCCATTCTACTTGCATACTTTTCAAACGACAATGATCTCTCCACATTTGTGGTCGTGATTTTTGATTGATCTGATTGACTGTGGTTTTGATAAAAATGTTCTCTCCAGGTTCTCCGTTGTGTCTCAATAACCAGCTTCCTTCAGTCCTCTTGGGCTGGATCTACACTGCCATATGAAATCCAGATTTTATTTATTTCGTGTCAAAAGCACTGCATAAATAAATCAGTTCTAAACTGCTTTCGAATAACAATTACAGTAGAGTCTCACTTATCCAACATAAACGGGCCGGCAGAATGTTGGATAAGCAAATATGTTGGATAATAAGGAGAGATTAAGGAAAAGCCTATTAAACATTAAATTAGGTTATGATTTTACAAATTCAGCACCAAAACATCATGTTATACAACAAATTTGACAGAAAAAGAGGTTCAATACAAAGTAATGCTATGTAGTAATTATAGTATTTATGAATTTAGCACCAAAATATCATGATATATTGAAAACATTGACTACAAAAATGCGTTGGATAATCCAGAATGTTGGATAAGCGAGTGTTGGATAAGTGAGACTCTACTGTAGCAGCATTAATTGGAACTCAATTGACAGACCCAGCCCTTTGAATTTGAACACACCCATTTTAGAATGTATTTTAGAATGTTTTTATGAATGTTGACGTAAGTTATGATTTTTAAATTGATTGATAGTTTATTACTGTATATAATTTTTATATGTGTGCTTATTGTAAGCCGCCCTGAGTCCCCTCTCGGGTGAGAAGGGCGGGATATAAATGTTGTAATAAATTAATAAATAAAGGGTCCACACAAGCAGCTAAATAATTTTGGACCAAAAACGGGCAACAGAGACTGCATTACATCTTATTCTGGACCTTGGTTTCTTCTTCCGGCAAAAAAGGTAAAGGTAAAGGTTTCCCCTGACGTTAAGTCCAGTCATGTCTGACTCTGGCGGTTGGTGCTCATCTCCATTTCTAAGCCAAAGAACCGGCGTTGTCCGTAGACACCTCCAAGGTCATGTGGTCGGCATGACTGCATGGAGCGCCGTTACCTTCCCACCGGAGCGGTACCTATTGATCTACTCACATTTGCATGTTTTCGAACTGCTAGGTTGGCAGGAGCTGGAGCTAACAGCGGGTGCTCAAGCCGCTCTCCGGATTTGAACCTGGGACCTTTCGGTTTGCAAGTTCAGCAGCTCAGCGCTTTAACGCACTTCGCCACCGGGGCTTCTTCCAGCAAACTGGTGTATATATTTCACATTTTAGCTTCTCCTTGTGTATAATAATAATAACCAAAAATGGTCATTCTCAGCCCTCTTTTTGGTGGGGAAATGTAAACACGCTAAGCACATGGATCAGGAAAACTGTACAGTTAAACCCAGAGAAAGTATGCTACAGAGGCATAACTTTGGCTGCATCAATGAGGATAAATCGTACATGATTTTTAAAAGGCCTGGATTTGCACAAATCAAAGTGAGGATCAAGAAAGTCTCAGATGTCCAACCAAATACTTCCTCAGCCACTGACTACTAACACTATTAGCAGATGTAAACTTTATACATCTTTCTTCCCGCTTCCCATTGTATGACAGGGACAAGGGTTTGGTACAGATCTTAGCTGTATTTAATAGAAACCGAAAGCTGTAAGCTATATCCATAGTAGAGTTGTGCAATGTGGGTAAACCATGAGCCATTTCGTGTCCAGGCTTTCAGTGGGGACCCCAATCCATTTTATGTGAACTCTCCGAATACAGGGCAGGGGGGATATGTTTTCGCTCTGGAGATGCCAAAAGATCTATTTTCTATTGGCCCATTATGGGGGGGGGGGGCTTCCCATACTCCTTTTCCTGTCATTTTAGGCATTTAAGTTGTTTGTTTCTACTCTGCGCTCGGCTGCAGGCAGGCGCCCACTTTAAGGATGCTTCTTGTTTAAAGCTGTTTTTCTACTCTAGAGGAGACTCGCTTGGCAGGCGCATGTGCTTTCCATCTCAACAGCACCAGTACGCCAGCCATACAGGTTTCCAAGAGGCATTTTAAGGAAGCCTAGGGAAGAAAGTGCTAAGACCTGTAGCTCAGTAGAGCTATCCTCCCTGTACTACCTTAAAAATCCCTTTTTCAATGCCTGCAATCTCCTTTCTGCTTCGGTTTAATGCTTCCTTAAAGCTGTTTCTACTTTCTACACTTTTTGTTTGCTGGGATTACTATTATTAATTACTAGGGTTATCCAGAAAGTAGATTACGTTTTGGAATTAAAAATGAACAAAGTATAGGAGAAAACATTTACCATATGTAGTTGAAAGCCACACCCAAATACCACTTCTCAACATAGTCGCCATTCAAATCTAGGTACTTATCATTGTTGGGATTCACCCTGGACTACTCAAGTCTAAATGTAGTCAGATAGATCATAGATTGAGGGAATCCTTTCCCTGTTTCCAAAGCATGCCTAGATAGGATTCACCATTGTTTCCTGCTTCCCATCCTATTTAGGTCAGCCCACCCTTCGATGTTCCTAGAAATGTAATCTCTCCTAGGGCTTTGACTTAACTTCCCCAATTTGGTCCTTTGGAATATTTATGGCCCTAGAGAAGAGGTGACCCACGAGCTGACCGCCATTCCAGCTTTTTTTTTTGTTCCATAGAGGCTAATAGCCTCTAATAGCCAAGATGTAGTTATCTATAGAGCTTTGTTATTTTAATCCATCTATGTATATTAGAACAGGATAGATTAGCTAGATAGGTCCTAACCTTTTCTATCCACCAATGGATTTCTTTTTACCTCAATCAATGCTTTTAAACTTTAATAATAATAATAATAATAATAATAATAATAATAATAATAATAAATAAAGCTTTATTTATACCCCGCCACCATCTCCCCATGGGGACTCGGGGCGGCTTACATGGGGCAGAGGCCCAAACAACATAGAACAAAACATAAGCAACATAATAGAAATCACACTATAAAAAGATAAAAGAGTAATACAATATATCAATTAAAACAAAAATACAGGATAAAAAATTGCATTAAAAATCGTAATAAAAACGGGATAGATTATTAAAAAGCCTCTGGGGCTGATTAATTAATGACTGTATCTCCAAAGGCCTGCCGAAACATCCAAGTCTTCAGTTGTTTCCTGAAGGAAGGTAGAGAGGGAGCCAACCTTTAAAGCTAACTTTGCATCCCTTTTGCCTTCCTGATGACGCAGAGGCCTTCCAAACTCACATCCATAAGTCTCACGCTGCTGCAATTCTTTACTCTGCTATTTTAATGGGAATTTACCTCATAAAGAGGGTGATTAGATCTTAACAGCTCTTCCATTCCCAACAATCATAGCGATGAATGAGCTTGGCAACTCCTTCCCCACAAAACTCTGCCGCTTGCGTCCTCAATGCAGCATTTTGGCGACGATGCGCAGCTGCGGAAAGGGGTGACCGGCTGGTTGAGGACGCAAGCGGCAGAGTTTTGTGGGGAAGGAGTTGCCAAGCTCATTCATCGCTATGATAAGTGCCTAGATTTGAATGGCGACTATGTTGAGAAGTGGTATTTGGGTGTAGTGTTCAACTATATATGGTAAATGTTTTCTCCTATACTTTGTTCATTTTTAATTCCAAAACGTAATCTACTTTCTGGATAACCCTTCTATTATTATTATCTTTTGGAAGTATTTTCTCAAGGAGAGAAAGGTAAGGAGAAAAAGACAGTAAAAGGGTGACTCTCCGTCTCCAAGCCCCCAAACACAGGAGCGCACCCCACCGTTCCTCAGGTCCCCAACTTCTAGTCAGTCCCACTAAATAAAAAGAATCAGGAAAATAAAGGAAAATCAAAAAGATTCAAGTATGATGCTGAATAGGGGAGGAGGAGCCGAGATCGGCTCCCGCTTGCTTTCGTGTCGGGCGGGTTTTTGTACCAGAAGGGCCCTTACTATTACGTTTTCCCGAAGTACTGAAGGTATCAAAGGAAACTGATAAAACGAATTCCGTGCACAACTCTAATGCCTAGCTTTGGTATCAATGTATTTCTTTGAAAATTCTATCTAAAAATGCACGCTTTCCAAATACAAATTCTCCAGTGGAGAGTTGTATATTAAAGTTGGAAGGCATTCATTTTCTTCTGCTACTTACTACAGTAGAGTCTCACTTATCCAACGTAAACGGGCCGGCAGAACATTGGATAAGCGAATATGTTGGATAATAAGGAGAGATTAAGGAGAAGCCTATTAAACACCAAATTGGGTTATGATTTTACAAATTAAGCACCAAAAGAAGCCTATTAAACACCAAATTGGGTTATGATTTTACAAATTAAGCACCAAAACATCATGTAATACAACAAATTTGATAGAAAAAGTAGTTCAATATGCAGTAAGGTTATGTTGTAATTACTGTATTTACAAATTTAGCACCAAAATATCATGATATATTGAAAACATTGACTATAAAAATGCTTTGGATATTTCAGAACGTTGGATAAGCGAGACTCTACTGTACTTCAAAGTTCAAGTGTAATGCCTTGAGGGTAGGTTTTCATTTGCTCTGCGGAAACACAGTCTGATATGGCTTGACTATTGGTCCAAGGCTTCAGGAGACTCGGGTTCAAATCCCTTCTCAGATTTGGAAGCCCATTGGTCACCGTCTCTTAATCTCAGAGGAAGGAAATGACAAAAGTCTTCTCCATAAACCTTGCCAAGAAAATCCTGTGACAGTCAATTTAAAGGCACAGGACACCAACTGTAGTGTAATGAGTGACACTTATGCTGCTGCTTCCCTTCCCTTCTTGCATTCTTGCAAACCTGTACTTTGTCCCCAGAAAGAGCTGACTAAACTCCTTGGGCTTCTTCACTGTGTAGGGAAAAACAACAATCCTTGGGGAAAAGAAATGTCAATACGCACATTTTTGGAATCACTGAAAGTCCTACAATGGAATCTTTTTTTGGTATAGGTGGTATTTTTGCATGAGTTGCACCTTGATCCTAGACACGTCTATTCAAAAATTAGCTCCACTGAGTTCAATGAAGTTGGGTTGTTGTGAGTTTTCCAGGCTGTATGGCCAGGTTCCAGAAGCATTCTCTCCTGACGTTTCGCCCACATCTATGGCAGGCATCCTCAGAAGTTGTGAGGCATGGATAAACTAGGCAAGGAAGGAAAAATATATATCTGTGGACAGTCCAGGGTGTGACAAGAGTCCTTTGTCAATTGGAAACCAGCGTTAATGTTTCAATTAATCACCCTAATTAGCATTGGAAAGGTTTGTCTCTTGCCTGGGGGGCATCCTTTGTTCAGAGTCATTAGCCATCCTTGGGGCTCCTCTGCCCTCAGAGTGTTGCTTTCCATCTACTGTTTTGATTTTAGAGTTTTGTAATACTGGTAGCCAGATTTTGTTCCTTTTCATGGTTTCCTCCTTTCTGTTGAAGTTGTCCACATGCTTGTGGATATCAATGGCTGCTCTGTATAGTCTGACATGATAACGTGTTTCTCCGAAAATAAGACAGTGTCTTATATTAATTTTTGCTCCCAAAGATGCAATAGGTCAGGGGTCCCCAAACTAAGGCCCGGGGGCCAGATGCAGCCCTCCAAGGTCCTTTACCTGGCCCCCACCCTCAGTTTTATTATATAATATTTTTATATCAGTTTTAATAATATATTGTATATACATATAATATTGATAAAAATATTATAATGTTACACAATATAATACTAATAATAATACCATATAATAATATTAATTATAGGTTATATATTACATATAATATTACAGTATAGTGGTATAGTTCACTATAGAAATATATAATGCTAATATTGTGTTATGCTAATAATATAATATATTGTATGTACATACAGCTGCTCTGAGTCCCCTTTGGGGTGAGAAGGGTAGGATATAAATGTAGTAAATAAATGTAGTAAATAAATGTAGTAAATAAATAATTAATTTTTGACTTAGGCTCGCCCAAAGTCTGAAAGGACTTGAAAGCACACAACAACAATAATTCTAATTAACTTGACTATCTCATTGGCCAGAAGCAGGCCCACAGATTTCCATTGAAAACCTTAGGTTTATGTTGGTTAGAATTGTTTTCATTTTTAAATATTGTATTGTTCTTTCATTGTTGTTGTTGTTGTTTTGCACTACAAATAAGACATGTGCAGTGTGCATAGGAATTTGTTCGTATTTTTTTTCAAATAATAATTTGGCCCCTCAGCAGTCTGAAGGATTGTGGACTGGCCCTTTGCTTTAAAAGTTTGAGGACCCTTGCACTAGGTCTTATTTTCAGGGGATGTCTTATTTTTCCATGAAGAATTCACATTTATTGTTGAACAAAAAAATTGAACATTTATTATATACTGTACAGTAGTTGTCATCACAAACCAGCATAACCAGACAAACTGTGAATCCTATCAAGAATTTCTTGTTACTACCATTATTTCCATGTACAACATTTTATGGTACGGACATTTACTGATCCTGCATGCTCTGGTGTTCTGTTTGACGGGCATGCTTCCAAACAAAAACTTTTCTAGGTCTTACTTTCGGGGGAGGCCTTATATTTAGCAATTCAGCAAAACTTCTACTAGGTCTTATTTTCTGGGGATGTCTTATTTTAGGGGAAACAGGGTAGTTGTTGGAGTGGTCCAGCATTTCTGTGTTCTCAAATAATATACTGTGTCCAGGTTGGTTCATCAAGTGCTCTGCTGTGGCTGAATTAGTCTGCAGTGCCTTTCATGTTCTTTGACTCGTGTGTGTAGACTTGCCCACAGCTGCATGGTATCCGGTAGACTCCTGCAGAGGAGAGAGGATTTTTCCTTCCTTGCCTGGTTTATCCATGCCTCACAACCTCTGAGGATGCCTGCCACAGATGTGGGCGAAACGTCAGGAGAGAATGCTTCTGGAACCTGGCCATACAGCCTGGAAAACTCACAACAACCCAACTTCATTGAACTCAGTGGAGCTAATTTTTGAATAGACGTGTCTAGGATCAAGGTGCAACTCATGCAAAAACACCACCTATACCAAAAAAAAGATTCCATTGTAGGACTTTCAGTGATTCCAAAAATGTGCGTATTGACATTTCTTTTCCCCAAGGATTGTTGATTGATTCTTATCCCCAAGGATAGATGTGGGCGAAACGTCAGGAGAGAATGCTTCTGGAACATGGCCACACAGTTTTGAAGTTGGCTCCACGTTCCCCGCCCGGTGGGGCTGGCGCTTCGGATTGGCTCCGGCTCCTGATTTGCATTGACGTCAGTCTGGGCTGGAGGTCGGCGTCGGTGGGGGC
The DNA here is from genome assembly GCF_035594765.1 of Anolis carolinensis. NCBI lineage: Eukaryota > Metazoa > Chordata > Lepidosauria > Squamata > Anolidae > Anolis > Anolis carolinensis. Next base: position 14,760,173 of record NW_026943822.1, on the reverse strand, counting down.
TGCGGGGGCTCCTCCGCCTTCTCCTCTGCGCCTCCGGGTTGTCAAAGTCGCTTCTTTGGGGACGGAAAGGAGGTCGGGATCGAGGAAGGAAGAGAAGGAAAGACCCGCCGCCTGCCTCGCCTTGCCTTGCCTCCTTCCTCCCTCCGCGTTTGCTGCAAAGGACCCCAAGACGAAGGATGGAGCTGGAGGAGGATCCGCTGGGCTGAAGGGGGCGAAGCCTCGGAAGCCTGTCCCTTTTCGGTCTCTGAAGCCAAAGCGCCCCCTTTTGGACCCCTGGGACCCCCCAATCCCGAGAAAACCGCCGTCACGTGTGAATGCCGGACACGCGTCCTTCGCGTGCACTCTGGCGCTTGGCCAAGGCGTGGAAGAATCCGCGTGTAGGGGGGACAGAAGGCGGGAGCCACTCCCTTCTTCCCTGCTCCCTTTGTGACCCCAAAATCCCAATGGAGAAGACTCGGGGGTGAAGCCTTTTTCGGAGAAGGCGCAGAAACGTGTCTGTGTCTTGATTATATCTACCTTTTCAGGCCCTGAAAGCAAAGCGCCCCCTTGCGGACTCCTGAGTTCCCCCAGTCCTGAGAAAACCGCCGTCACGTGTGAATGCCGGACACGCATCCTTCGCGTGCACTCTGGCGCTTGGCCAAGGCGGGGAAGAATCATGGCGTAGAGGGGACAGAAGGCGGGCGCCACTCCCCTCTTCCCCGCTCCCTTTGAGGTGACTCGGAAGCCTGTTTGAGGTGACACGGAAGACTGTTTGAGGTGACTCGGAAGCCTGTCTTTCCCTCTCTGCGCGTGTCCCTTTTCAGCTTCCCCACCTTTTCCGTCTCTTTTTGGGTGCCTACCGCACTCCAGGGACTCTCCGGACGCGAGAAAAAATTGCCGACACGTGTGAATGCCTGACACGCATCCATCGCGTGCACTCTGGCGCTTGGCCAAGGCGAGGAAGGGGCAGAGTGTGCGCGGGACATAAGGCGGGCGACACTCCCCTCTTCCCCGCTGCCTTGGTGACCCCAAAAACCCAATGGAGAAGACGCATTGAGAAGGCGCAGAAACGTGTCAGTGTCTTGATTCGATCTCCCTTTCCAGGCTCTGAAAGCAAAGCGCCCCCTTGCGGACTCCAGAGACCCCCCCAGTCCTGAGAAAACGGCCGTCGCGTGTGAATGCCGGACACGCATCCTTCGCGTGCACTCGGGGCGGGGAAGGGGCAGGGTGTGCGGGGGGCGGAAGGCGGGCGCCACTCCCCTCTCCCCGGCGCCTTTGCTGACCCGACACGCGGGCCCAGAATGGATCCGAGCGGTTCCGCTCCCGACCTGCCCGCCTTCCCGCGACCCTTCTCGCCTTCCTCGGGAGCCCCCTTTTGGCGAGACTGACGCCCGATGTGTTTGGGGCGAAGGCGAAGGCGCAGAGTCCAGAAGGAGGAGAAGGAGAAGGAGAGCCGACCCGCGAGGGAGGGAAGCCGGCAAGGACGGGCCCGGAGGACTCGACGCCCGGGCGCAACATGGGCTGCGCGCCCAGCATCCACATCTCGGACAGCCGGGTGGTGTATCACAGCGGCAAGGAGGCGGAGGACTCGAACTCCTCGCAGGCTGGGCAGCAGCAGCAGCAACCACCCCCTCCGACGGGATTATTCATTAAATCTTCCAGCTCCTCCGCCTACAAGCTGCGGAGCAAGCCCTCCAAGAAGGGCGGGAAGCGGGGCAGGATGGAAGCCGAGCCTCGGGGCCCTGGCGCCGGAGGGAAGGTAAGGCCAGGCGGGCAAGGAAGGGAGGGTTACCTGCAGAGCGACGAAGCCAGAGACAGGACGGGGAGGAGGCCGGGGTCTGCTCTCCACCTGCTTGCTGAGCTTTCTGAGACCTCCTAGTGGCTTCGTTGCTGGAGGCAAAGTTCATTTCCGTGCTTCCCAACCTTTGGGCCTCCAGGTCTTTTGGACTTCAGCTCCCACAGTTCCTGACATCTGGGATTCCTGGGATCTCAAGTCCAAAACACCTGGTTGGGAACCATTGGTTGATTTGGAAATCCCTTCTGAGCAGAAGCTCTTTGGCTTCATAGAATAATATTTTACTTATTTATTTATTGTGTTGTTGAAGGCTTTCATGGCCGGGATCACAGGGTTGTTGTATGTCTTTCCAGAAGTATTCTCTCCTGACGTTTCACCCACATCTATGAAACGGAAAGGAAAAAAAATATATATCTGTGGAGAGTCCAGGATGCCTAGTTTATCCATGCCTTACAACCTCTGAGGATGCCTGCCATAGATGTGGGCGAAACGTCGGGAGAGAATACTTCTGGAACATGGCCATACAGCCCGAAAGACATACAACAACCCTATTTATTTATTTACTGACTACCTTTATATCCCACCCTTCTCACCCTGAAGGGGACTCAGAGCACCTGAAAAATTATATTTACCTACAATATTATATTATTAGCATAGCACAATACTGGCATTAAATTACTTAGGTAAAGGAAAAGGTTTCCCCTGACGTTAAGTCCAGTCGTGTCTGACTCTGGGGGTTGGTGCTCATCTCCATTTCTAAGCTGAAGAGCCGGCATTGTCCGTAGACACCTCCTCCATGACTGCATGGAGCACCGTTACCTTCCTGCCGGAGCGGTACCTATTGATCTACTCACATTTGCATGTTTTCAAACTGCTAGGTTGGCAGGAGCTGGAGCTAACAGCGGGCGCTCAAGCCGCTCCTGGGATTTGAACCTGGGACCTTTCGGTCCGCAATTTCAGCAGCTCAGCGCTTTAACGCACTTTGCCACCGGGGCTCCTTCTTTGGAGGCTTTTAAACAGAGGCTGGATGGCCATCTGTCGGGGGTGCTTTGAATGCGATTTCCTGCTTCTTGGCAGGGGGTTGGACTGGATGGCCCATGAGGTCTCTTCCAACTCTACTATTCTGTGATTCTGTGATATTATAATATAATATAATATTATTAGCCTAGCACAATACTGGCATTAAATTACTATATTGTACTATATTGTGGCGCAGTGTGTTGAAGCACTGAGCTGCTGAACTTGCAGACCAAAAGGTCCCAGGTTCAAACCCCGGAAACAGCGTGAGCGGCCGCTGTTAACTCCAGCTCCTGCCAACTTAGCAGTTCGAAAACATGCAAATGTGAGTAGATCAATAGGTACTGCTCCGGCAGTAAGGTAACGGCGCTCCATGCAGTCATGCCATCCTCATGACCTTGGAGGTGTCTACGGACAACGCCGGCTCTTCGTCTTAGAAATGAAGATGAGCACCAACCCCCAGAGTCAGACATGACTGGACTTAACGTCAGGGGAAACCTTTACCTTTACCTACCTAGTTCACCTACATCCAGAGAGCACTGTGGACTCAAAACAATGATGGATTTGGACCATACTTGGCACGAAAACATTAGCATGTTTTCAAACTGCTAAGTTGGCAGAAGCTGGGGCTAATAGCGGGAGCTCACTCCGCTCCCTGGATTCGAACCTGGCAACCTTTCGGTCAGCAAGTTCAGCAGCTCACCGGTTTAACCCGCTGCGTGACCGGTGAGCTACAACTCCAGAACTCAAGATCATTGCCCACCAAACTCTTCCAGTATTTTCTGTTCGTCGTGGGAGTTCATTGTGCCAAGTTTGATTCAATTCTATCGCTGGTGGAGTTCAGAATGCTCTTTCATTGTAGGTTAACTATAAATCCCAGCAGCTACAACTCCGAAATGACAACATCAATCCCCCCTAACCCCACCAGTATTCAAATTTGGGTGTATCGGGTATTTGTGCCAAATGTGGTCCAGTGAATGAAAATACATCTTGCATATCAGATATTTACATTACGATACATAACCGTAGCAAAATGAACAGTTCTGAAGTAGCAACAAAAATAATTTTATGGCTACCACAACATGAAGAACTGTATTAAGGGGTCATGGTATTAGGAAGGTTGAGAACCACTGAGCTTTCCACACAGCCATATAACCCAGAATATCAAGGAAGAAAATCCCACAATTTTCTGCTTTGAACTGGAATATATGGCAGCGTGGACTCAGATAACCCAGTTCAGTATTGTGGGATTTTCTGCCTTTATAGTCTGGGCTATATGACTGTGTAGAAGGGCTTTGGGTCTCCAGGATTGGTTGAGATTTCTTCTGTTTATCTTTGAAGGAAAATGAGCAAAAGTGCCCAAATGACTAACAACAGTTGGGGTTAGGGACATATATAGGAACCATCTGCCGATTGCTCTGCAAAATGCGTTCTGGAATTAAAAAGCAGCAGGCATGGAAGCAAACACTGTGCCGAGGAAGGAATTCAGAGCAAGCAAAGGTGATGGCTTGGTGACCAGGCCAGTGAGTTGACATTCGGAGGCCTTGAGTGTCTGGATCAATTGATTGATTTAAGTCTTCTATTGGCGTTGTAACCGGAACTTCATCTGTGTGTCATTTTTTCCTTAAACCAGTTAGTTATGTATGATAGACTGGGATGAGTGTTAAAAAGGTTCTCATTGGTTGCCTTGATCCTAATTACAGTCCCTTCCAAGGCCCTTCCACACAGCCATATAACTCAGAATATCAAGGCAGAATAACCCACAATAAATGCTTTGAACTGGGTTATCTGAGTCCACACTGCCAAGAATTTGCAGCACTTTATCAGTCACCTCGTGTTTACAATATTTATATGGTGCACCTTACCCAGTCTACTTTTACAACCTCTCCATTTTAATCCATGTTTTTATTAGTTCTTGTCATTTGTTTTTATTGGCTAATGTTTAATTTTTTATAATTGTGCATGTTTTTTTTTTTGTCTATTGTTGTGTTTTATATTGCTACTAGCTGTGCCCGGCCACGCGTTGCTGTGGCAAAGTGGTGGTGGTATTGGTTAAAAATTGTGCAATTTTTATTTGACGTTATTTGTATTTTTTAATAAATTTTATTGTAAGTTATCTTTTTATTATATTTTATTATTTTCTTGTATTATTTTTAGTTATTTTCTGTTATAGTATTTTATTGTATTGATTTTTTAGTGTTTTTAATTATTTTTTTAGTGTTTATTATTATTTTTTATTGGGTTGCTAGGAGACCAAGTTGGAGGAGCTTAGCCTTCTAACTGGCAGCAATTGGATAAAAGCAATTATTCCTCTCTCTCTAATTAGGACTTTATTTTTCTTTTCTTTTTGTTGTATCAACCTAGAGGCGTGGATGATGGGTTATGTTGTCAAATTTAGAGGTTGGGGGGCCTGTAGTTTTGTTGTTTTGTGGGTCGCCGTGATGCCATCACTCTTTTATATATATAGACTAGCTGTGCCCGGCCACGCGTTGCTGTGGCATTGTCTGGTGGTGTTGGTGAGAAATTGTTGAGGTAGTGGTGGTATTGAATGTTTGTTGTATGGTTGTCTTTATGTTTAGTATGCATTTGGTTGTTTGTGTACTGTGAAAGTGGTGAGGGTAGAAGGGGGTCTATGTCCCTGTGTAGTATTGTATAGTATTTATACGTTGTCCATGTGTTGTGAATGCTTGGATTGTATCCTGCTGCATAGTAGAAAGGGTTGGGCTGGATGGCCCTTAGGGGTCTCTCCAAACTCTTGTGCCTGTCCCCTGGGCTGAGTAGGTTGCTAGGAGACCAAGTGGGCGGAACTTAGCCTTGTAACTGGCAGCAATTGGATAAAAACAATTATTCCTCTCCCTCTAATTAGGATTTTATTTTTCTTTTATTTTTGTTGTATCAACCTAGAGGCTTGGATGATGGGTTGTGTTGTCAATTTTCGAGGTTGTGGGGCCTGTAGTTTTGTTGTTTTGTCCGCTGCCCTGATGCCATCACTCTTTTATATATAAAGATTGCTTTTATTCGGGCTTGGCCCCATGTAATCCGCCCTGAGTCCCCTTTGGGGAGATAGAGGTGGGGTATAAAAATAAAGTTATTATTATTATTATTATTGTTGTTGTTGTTGTTGTTGTTATATATCCAAGTTCAAAGCAGATAATGTTGGATTTTATTCAACTGTGTGGAAGGAGCCCCAGTTTTAATACAAAGCAAACAGACATAGGGAGATCTGTTCATAGTTTGATGGGGATCAAGAGGTTTGGGCCTAACTTCCTTCCCAGGAAATAACAAGTGGTTGTTGTGACAATATTAAGACGTTGTAGCGAAGACAATGTGTTCCTGGGCTTTACGCCTTTCAGACTTTAGAGCAGGCATGGGCAAACTTTGGCCCTCCAGGTGTTTTGTGCTTCTACAATTCCTAACAGCCTACTGTCTGGGTTGCTGTGAATTTTCCGAGCTGTTTGGCCATATTCCAGAAGCATTCTCTCCTGATGTTTTGCCCACATCTATGGCAGGCATCCTCAGAGGTTGTGAGGTATGTTAGGATTGTTACAGGGCCAACGTTTTCCCATGTGAAACGTAAAAAGGAAAGTATGGTATATAATGTGTAGGTACTACGTTGGTAATGTAATATTATCTTCTATATAAACAACTTTTAGTGGCCCTTGTTATACAAGCTGCAAAAGAAGGGGATTATGGTGTCGTATGAACAACAATCTAAACTGGATAGTGGTAGATCATAGCCCTCTGGAAACTCTTACATTTACTAATACAGTAGAGTCTCACTTATCCAACATTCTGGATTATCCAATGCATTTTTGTTACGGTTTTTCCACCGTAAGCTTCCTTGCATCATTTACTGCAAACATGCGGCTGGAACCTGACATTACCTGACACTGAAATTGTGTTTTCATTCCTCCGTCCCTCTTTTCCCCTGCTCCCAAGGCTGATGCTGCTAAAAAACTTCTAGCTAGAAAGAGATGTGGGAAAGAGAGGGACTTTTTTTACAAAATGATTTTCTAAACAGGATCTTATGTCCTGAAGCTTTGTTTGTGGAGGTAGGAGTGGGCTGCTTATGTGTTTTGGATACGGATGCTAACACAGTTACTTAGAACTTTGCCAAAGATGGATGTTGTTGCAAACAGCTGGAGTCTGTATTATTATTTTTCCTCATCTTGTTTGTGAAATACGGGATATAAAATAGTTCTGAGGTTGGCTACAAGATCACTAATACTTTGAGTAATGCCATTTCATCTTTGTAACATTTCTGAAATGTTGGATTTCTCGATATTCTGAAGAGAGATGGTTTTATGCATCCGTGCTGTCCGCTGTTGAAATCAGAATCGCCGCAGTGAAGAAAAGCAATGTTACAATTCCAAAATGGATTTTGTGTTCTTAAGCTTGGTAGGGCAGTAGTACTAATTAATGTGTATTTTACAGACATGTTTTGATGGACAGTAGAGTCTCACTTACCCAACATAAACGGGCCGGCAGAACGTTGGATAAGCAAATATGTTGGATAATAAGGAGAGATTAAGAAAAAGCTAAATAGGTTATGATTTTACAAATTAAGCACCAAAACATCATGTTATACAACAAATTTGACAGAAAAAGTAGTTCATTACACATTAATGCTATGTAGTAATTACTGTATTTACGAATTTAGCTCCAAAATATCACAATGCATTGAAAACATTGACTAACGTTTTTTGTAGGCATTTTTGTAGCCAGTGTTTTCAATACATCGTGATATTTTGGTGCTAAATTTGTAAATACAGTAATTACAACATAGCATTACTGCATATTGAACTACTTTTTCTGTCAAATTTATTGTATAACATGATGTTTCGGTGCTTAGTTTGTAAAATAACCTAATTTGATGTTTAATAGGCTTTTCCTTAATGCCTCCTTATTATCCAACATATTTGCTTATCCAACATTCTGCCCGCCCGTTTATGTTGGATAAATGAGACTCTACTGTACTAATTGATGTGTATTTTACAGACATGTTTTGATGTATATCTTTTATGGGACTGCATTTTAATACAGTAGAGTCTCACTTATCCAAGCCTCGCTTATCCAAGTTTCTGGATTATCCAAGGCATTTTTGTAGTAAATGTTTTCAATATATCGTGATCTTTTGGTGCTAAATTCGTAAATACAGTAATTACAACATAACATTACTGCGTATTGAACTACTTTTTCTGTCAAATGTGTTGTATAATGTGATGTTTTGGTGCTTAATTTGTAAAATCATAACCTAATTTGATGTTTAATAGGCTTTTCCTTGATCAGTCCTTATAATCCAAGATATTCACTTATCCAAGCTTCTGCTGGCCCGTTTAGCTTGGATAAGTGAGACTCTACTGTATATATCTACACACACACATACACACACACACACACACACTATGCAGTATGAAACAAGTTAATGATCAGCGTGAAATAAAGCAAAATGTTGCATTTGTAGTATTGTAACATTGTACTGCTAGAGAAAAAAGGAAGAAAGAATAACACAATAAACAAATAATGTAAACAGATGTTGCACAGTTGTATCCCCTGTCATTAGCAATACTGTACAAGAAACAATTTTTTTTTCAAAAGGCCAATGGCACAAAGGGGAGAAGGAAGATTTGCAGCAGAGATAAACCAGTTCGTCCTGAGTACATTGGCATAAACTGGCTGCATTCCATTGAGTTCCCTGGGACAAAGTCCAAAGTTTGAACCGTCCCGTTGGGATTGAATGCTTTATATTAAGTGCATCTCTTTCCCCTTTCACTTGATGGGGAACTATATTATTTGAAGTGTTTTGGTGTTATCGATACACCCCTATGAACATGTCTAGACATTAAGTTCTGGCTGTAGGTTCACCAGGAAACTGCGAAGTTGGTGGGCAACAGCTGCAAGGACTGTTCAGTGTTGGCTTCCAAAATGTAAGGAATTCCCCTTACTCTTGTTGTTGTTGTTGTTGTTGTTGTGCTGCATGTCACCTCTAAAGCAGAAATGCTATCGCCACTATGTGTATTTTCTCCTCTACTGCAAATGACTAACAACATTGGGATGTCTGGGTTTCTGTGAGTTTTCCAGGCTGTATGGCCATGTTCCAGAAGCATTCTCTCCTGACGTTTCACCTACATCTATGGCAGGCATCCTCAGAGATCGTGAGGTCTGTTGGAAACCGAGCAAGTGGGATTTATATATCTGTGGAATAATGTCCAGGGTGGGAGAGAGGCAAGTGGAATAATGTCCAGGGCGGGAGAGAGGCAAATGTTGCAGCTGGCCACCTTGATTAGGATTGAATAGCTTTTCAGCTTCAAAGCCTAGCTGTTTCCTGCCAGGCATTGAATCTACAAGGCTGAATAAAGAACAACACTCAGAAGACAGGGGAAATCCAGATAATAAACAATCAGAGCCAGTTAACGCCTCCCAACAGAGGAGTCCCCCAGGCAGGAAGCAGCCAGGCTTTGAAGCTGCAAGGCCATTCAGTACTAATGAAGGTGGCCAATTTCAACATTCACACTTGCCTCAAACAGACATGATTTCTTTCTCCCACCTTGGACATTATTCCACAGATACAGTAGAGTCTCACTTATCCAACATAAACGGGCCGGCAGAATGTTGGATAAGTGAATATGTTGGATAATAAGGAGAGATTAAGAAAAAGCCTATTAAACATCAAAATAGGTTATGATTTTACAAATTAAGCACCGAAACATCATGTTCTACAATAAATTTGATAGAAAAAGTAGTTCAATACACAGTAATGTTATGTAGTAATTACTGTATTTACGAAGTTAGCACCAAAATATCACAATGCACTGAAAACATTGACTACAAAAATGCGTTGTATAATCCAGAACGTTGGATAAGTGAGATTCTACTGTATATAAACCCCACTTGCCCAGTTTCCAACAGACCTCACAATCTTGCCATAGATGTGGGCAAAACGTCAGGAGAGAATGCTTCTGGAACATGGCCATACAGCCTGGAAAACTCACAGCAAACCAGCAAGCCTTCGACAACACATTGGGATGTCTCTTTGCACCTTACTTATTTAAGACCATCCTTTCCAACCTTTGGCCACATTTTGTTCTCATGTGCTAACATAACTTTATTGACTCTGACCTGAGTTAGTTGTAATTATCTCTCGCTAGTAGTGGAAAAAAGTAATGCTGTGCTTTGACCTAATGTATTGGTTGCAAAAGATTTATGGGAATATCAGGTGGCATTGGAGTTCCAGGTAGAAAGGGGTGTGTTTGTGTGTGTGCTTCCGTGCCGATATCTTCCCTCTGTACCAGGGCACAATTTCAACCAGAACGCTGTTGACAGAATCCTGTATTCCCTTTCATCTTTGTAGTGTGAATAAAACACCGGGCTTTAGAAAAAAACTATCTGATAAGCAGTGTTGGTACAGTACAACTCAGATTTCAGCATGTCAAGAACCGGAGTGTTTTGCACATTTTTATACTGGCTTTGGCTGGATTTTGACACATGTAACATATGTAAACGGGTGCAGTTAAGGCTGTTGACTCATGACTTGGCATTCAGAGCTGGAAAAGTGCCACAATCTAGAAGTCGTACCTAAATATTATGAACCAGCCATTGAACCTTATACAATATTTATTGTTATGTGTATGTTATTAGCTAATCCATTCTTAGCTACAGGAGTGTGTGATCTCATTGCTCTCAAACCGTGTTTCGCATGCCCCAATATCCTTTTTCTTAAACCTCTGCAGTGAGATGTATTGGGTTTTGGCCTATACTTATTTCTAAATGTTATTAGTGTGATAAGGTCTATGCTTTTGAAAGTTTTGTTGTGAATACTAATAGTAAACAGCTTATTTGGTGATGGGTTGCTGTGAGTTTTCAAACCAGGCAAAGTGGGGTTTATATATCTGGTGAAAAATGTCCAGGTTGGGAGAAAGAACTGGGTTGCAGTGAGTTTTCTGGGCTGCATGGCCATGTTTCAGTAGCATTCTCTCCTGAGGTTTCGCCCACATCTATGGCAGGTATCCTCAGAGGTTGTGAGGTCTGTTGGAAACTAGGCAAGTAGGGTTTCTCTCCAGGCTGTGAGAAAGAGCACTTGTCTGTTTGAGGCAAGTGTGAATGTTGCAATTGGCCACCTTGATTAGCATTGAATAGCCTTTCAGCTTCAAAGCCTGGCTGCTTCCTGCCTGGGGGACTCCTTTGTTGGGAGGTGTTTGCTGGCCCTGATTGTTTTCTGTCTGGAATTCCCCTGTTTTCAGAGTTTGAAAGAACTCTTGTCTATTTGGGGCAAGTGTGAATGTTGCAATTGGCCACCTTGATTTGCATTGAATAGCCTTGCAACTTCAACACCTGGCTGCTTCCTGCTTAGGAGAATCCTTTGTTGGCTACCAGTACAGTAGAGTCTCACTTATCCAACACTCGCTTATCCAACGTTCTGGATTATCCAACGCATTTTTGTAGTCAATGTTTTCAATACATCGTGATATTTTGGTGCTAAATCAGTAAATACAGTAATTACTACATAGTATTACTGCGTATTGAACTACTTTTTCTGTCAAATTTATTGTATAACATGATGTTTTGGTGCTTAATTTGTGAAATCATAACCTAACTTGATGTTTAATAGGCTTTTCCTTAATTTCTCCTTATTATCCAACATATTCGCTTATCCAACGTTCTGCCGGCCCGTTTACGTTGGATAAGCGAGACTCTACTGTATTAAAAATCAGGACAGTGGAATAAAGAACAACACTCAGAAGACAGGGGAAATCCAGATAATAAATAATCTGTGCCAGTTAACACCTTCCAACACAGTATTTCTCCGGGCAGGAAGAAGCCAGGCTTTGAAGCTGCAAAGCCATTCAATGCTAATCAAGGTGGCCAATGCAACATTCACACTTGCCTCAAACAGACAAACACTCTTTCTCCCACCCTGGATATTATTCCACAGATATATAAACCCCACTTGCCTAGTTTCCAACAGACCTCACAACCTCTGAGGATGCCTGCCGTAGATGTGAATGAAACCTCAGGAGAGAATGCTACTGAAATATGGCCATGCAGCCCAGAAAACTCACTGCAACCCAGTGATTCCGATCATGAAAGCCTTCGACAACACAATATAATTATGATTTAGCAATATGTATACAATACAATAACCATAGGGAATGTGGCACATTAATCAAGTCTGGAAAAGTGGTTGTATACAATATACATCAGGGGTCCCCAAAATAAGGCCCGGGGGCCGGATGCGGCCCATCAAAGCTATTTATCTGGCCCCCACGGCACAAGGGCAGAAGGGATCTCTTCTTCTCTTCCAACCCTTATTATTATTATTATTATTATTATTATTATTATTGTTGTATGACACAGCAAACAGAATAGATATCCTGGATTTCGTATCACAAAATCACAAGTCGAACACTTCCCAAACATCTAAGACTGTGTGATGTATTTTCGGATGATGCGCGCAGATCCCAGTAGAGTGGCTTTTTGCAGTTGGCAGATCGTGATTTTGTCAATGCCTATTGTTTCCAAATTATTATTATTATTATTATTATTATTAACATTGAGGCTGGGTGGCCATCTGTTAGGGGTGCTTTGCTTGTGCTTTCGGTGCACAAAGGCAGAAGGGGATTGGACTCAATGGCCCAAAGGGTCTCTTCCAACCCTCTTTATTATTATTATTATTATTATTATTATTATTATTATTATTATTATTACTATTAACATTGAGGCTCGGTGGCCATCTGTCAGGGGTGCTTTGCTAGTGCTTTTAGTGCACAAAGGCAGAAGGGGGTTGGACTGAATGGCCCAAGGGGTCTCTTCTAACCCTCTTTATTATTATTATTATTATTATTATTATTATTATTATTATTATTATTATTAACATTGAGGCTGGGTGGCCATCTGTCAGGGGTGCTTTGCTTGTGCTTTCGGTGCACAAAGGCAGAAGGGGATTGGACTCAATAGCCCAAAGGGTCTCTTCCAACCCTCTTTGTTGTTGTTGTTGTTGTTGTTGTTGTTGTTGTTGTTGTTGTTATTGCTCGGTGGCCAACTATAGTCCGGCCCTCCAATGGTCCGAAGGATCGTGAACTGGCCCCCTGTTTAAAAAGTTTGGGGACCCCTGATATACATCATTAATTGCGAATTGGACCACTTTGCAAGGACAATTATTGTGGTTTGGGTGAACCAACAGTTCCTCTCCAGGGTTATGTGTGGGGAAACTAATTTTACGAGTTTGCAACAGAAGCAAGCTGTGCACGGCTCTGGTTGGCTAGCACGTGTAACACCAACACTAACCTGGTCTTGTAATTGGGAAATTGCTGCTGCACGCAGGAGATAGTGTTCGTACACAAATGAGTAATGCAGCAGGTGAACGTTACACAAATATGAAAGTTTAATTATTTCTTTCGAAAGCTAGACAGCATACCAGAATTATATGGGACCTGAAAGATTTACTGGTAAATCAGTTGATCTCTGGTTTATCTCAGATGCATTCTAGCTTTCCCCCATCTCAACAAAACTTGGTGAATGGATACTTGGCTGCACATCTGAACAACCCAGAACAAGGATATACAGTAGAGTCTCATTTATCCAAGCCTCGCTTATCCAACCCTCTGGATAATCCAAGCCATTTTTGTAGTCAGTGTTTTCAATATATCGTGATATTTTGGTGCTAAATTTGTAAATACAGTAACTACAACATAACATTACTGCGTATTGAACTACTCTTTCTGTCACATTTGTTGTATAACATGAATTTTTGGTGCTTAATTTGTAAAATCATAATCTAATTTGATGTTTAATAGGCTTTTCCTTAATCCGTCCTTACTATCCAAGATATTCACTTATCCAAGCTTGGATAAGTGAGACTCTATTGTAATAATAATAATAATAATAATAATAAGTTGACATGATATGAGGATTTAAAGATCGAACTACAAAGACTGGTACAAGCCAGTCAAGGTGGTCCCGGTGGTGATCGGCACACTGGGTGCAGTGCCTAAAGGCCTTGGTCTGCACTTAAACACAATCAGCGCTGACAAAATCCCCACCCGCCAGCTGCAGAAGGCCACCTTACTGGGATCTGCTCACATTATTCGCTGATACTTCACACAGTCCTAGACACTTGTGAAGTGTCCAACGTGTGATCCAATACAACAGCCAGCAGAGTGTCTGCTGTGGACTCATCTTGTTGTGTTTATAATAATAATAATAATAATAATAATAATAATAATAATAATACTTTATTTGTATTCCGCCCTATCTTCCCGAGGGGACAAAGGGTGGATTCCAGTATACACAACACAAAGGCAAATGTTCAATGCCTAGAAAAATGATATGATATGCCTAGATATAAGTTAGAGCCCCCAATGGCACAGTGTGTTAAAGCGCTAAGCTTCTGACCTTGTGGACCGAAAGGTTGCAGGTTTGAATTTGGGGAGCCAAGTGAGCACCCGCTGTTAGCCCCAGCTTCTGCCAACCTAGCAGTTCGAAAACATGCAAATGTGAGTAGATCAATAGGTGCTGCTCCGGCGAGAAGGTAACAGTGTTCAATGTAGTCATGCCAGCCACATGACCTTGGAGGTGTCTATGGACAACGCTGGCTCTTTGGCTTAGAAATGGAGATGAGCACCAACCCCTAGATTTGGACACGACTGGACTTAATGTCAGGGGAAAACCTTTACCTTTTATACCTTGACTAGCTGTGCCCAGCCACGCGTTGCTGTGGCGTTGTCTGGTGGTGTTGGTGAGAACTTATTGAGGCTGGATGGCCATCTGTCAGGAGTGCTTGGATTGTGTCCTCCTGCGTGGTAGAAGGAAGTTGATCTGGATGATCCTTAGGGGTCACTCCAAACCTTAGGATTGTATGACGTTGTTGTTGTTGCTGTTGTTGTTATTATTATTATTATTAGTAGTAGTATTGAGAGGCTGGGTGGCCATCTGTTGGGAGTGCTTGGATTGTGTCCTGCATGGCAGAATTGGGTTGGACTGGATGGCCTTTAGGGGTGTCTCCTAACTGTCTGATGCTATGATTCGATGTGTATTATTATTGTGCATATATTGGATGGCCATCTGTGAGGAGTGGTTGGATTGTGTCCTTGTGCATGATATAAGGAAGTTGAACTGGATGATCCTTAGGGGTATCTGCTAACCTTAGGATTGTATTATTAATTCTTCTTCTTCTTCTTCTTCTTCTTCTTATTATTATTATTATTATTATTATTATTATTATTATTGAGAGGCTGGGTGGCCATCTGTTGGGCTGAGTAGGTTGCTAGGAGACCAAGTGGGCGGAGCTTAGCCTTCTAACTGGCAGCAATTGGATAAAAACAATTCTTCCTCTCCCTCTAATTAGGACTTTATTTTTCTTTTCTTTTTGTTGTATGAACGTAGAGGCATGGATGAGGGGTTGTGTTGCCAAGTTTAGTGTTTCTGGGATGTGTAGTTTGTTGTTTTGTCCTAGGCCGAAATTTCTTTACCCTTTTATATATATAGATATGAGCCCAACATTTTTTTCCCTTGTTTAAATTCCAGGCAGATACACAAAATAGGGCTTTCAAAATGGACACTAATATTAAACAGATAACTTAAGGCCGTGTGTGTTGGTACTGCAGGATTTTTGCCAAAGTTCTTTGAAATTTGGGGACCGAGAATCCCTTCCCTCTGCGCCTTCTCGCAGGCGTGTTTTCTATTCCCACCCAGTCTATTCACCCTTCTCTTTCTTCTGCTTTGCTTTGCTGTCTCGAGTAGTTGCTCTGAACCCTCCTCGCCCTTTCCCTCCTGTTTCCAGTGACGTCAATCCTCTTGCACAAAGATTTGGCTTCCCACAATGAGACCGTCTAAATTTTCTCCTCTCCGTTGCTGTTGCTTCACTCCGAGGGGAAGCTCTTGTGCTGCAAGTGGGGCCTGCTTTCCATTGCAGTTTTGGTTTTCGTTGCTCACAGGAGTCCATTCCCCCCACACCTTTTGGAAATTAAGTATATTATCACTATTATTTTAAACTACCAGAAAAATAACGTAAGGGCGTATGGCATATTTTGCCAGAGCATTAACAGCGCAAATACATTAGAGTCTCACTTATCCAAGTTTCTGGATTATCCAAGCCATTTTTGTAGTCAGTGTTTTCAATATATCATGATATTTTGGTGCTAAAGTCGTAAATACTAATAAAGGGCCTTGAGTCTACACTGCCATATAATCCAGTTCAAATAAGATAATCTGTATTTTATAGGCAGTGTGGAAGAGGCCTAAGTGAGGCCTAACTGTGCCTGTCCCCTGGGCTGAGTGGGTTGCAAGGAGACCAAAAACAATTATTCCACTCCCTCTAATTAGGACTTTATTTTTCTTTTCTTTTTGTTGTATGAACGTAGAGGCATGGATGAGGGGTTGTGCTGCCAAGTTTAGTGTTTCTGGGATGTGCAGTTTTGTTTTTTTTGTCCTAGGCTAAAATTTCATTACCCTTTTTTATATATACAGCAGAGTCTCGCTTATCCAACGTAAACAGGCCGGCAGAACGTTGGATAAGCAAATATGTTGGATAATAAGGAGAAATTAAGGAAAAGCATATTAAACATCAAATTAGGTTATGATTTTACAAATTAAGCACCAAAACATCATGTTATACAACAAATTTGACAGAAAAAGTAGTTCAATACGCAGTAATGTTATGTTGTAATTACTGTATTTACGAATTTAACACCAAAATATCACGATATATAGAAAACATTTTTGTAGTCAACGCATTTTTGTAGTCAATGTTTTCAATATATCGTGATATTTTGGTGCTAAAGTCGTAAATAAAGTAATTACAACATAACATTACTGCGTATTGAACTACGTTTTCTGTCAAATTTGTTGTATAACATGATGTTTTGGTGCTTAATTTGTAAAATCATAACCTAATTTGATGTTTAATAGGCTTTTCCTTAATCCCTCCTTATTATCCAAGATATTCGCTTATCCAAGCTTCTGCTGGCCTGTTTAGCTTGGATAAGTGAGACTCTACTGTAATTTGATGTTTAGTAGGCTTTTCCTTAATCCCTCCTTATTATCCAACATATTTGCTTATCCAACGTTCTGCCGTCCCATTTATGTTGGATAAGTGAGACTACTGTATGGTATTCCTTGGATTCTACGATGTATGTTTTCATGCATCTCTAAAAATGGGGCTATATATATACTGTATATATAATCGCGGACCAAAAGGTAGTGGGTTCAAATTTGGGGAGTGGGGTGAGCTCCCGCTGATAGCCCCAGCTTCTGCCAACCTAGCAGTTTGAAAACATGCAAATGTGAGTAGCTCAATAGGCACCGCTCCGGCGGGAAGGTAACAGCGCTCCATGCAGTCATGCTAGTGCCCACATGACCTTGGAGGTGTCTATGGACAATGCCGGCTCTTTGGCTTAGAAATGGAGATGAGCACCAACCCCCAGAGTTGGACACGACTGGACTTAACATCAGGGAAAAACCTTTACCTTAACTATATATGTAGGTGTGTGTGTGTGTGAATGTGTGTGTATATATATATATATATATATATATATATATATATATATTAGCTGTGCCCGGCCACACATTGCTGTGGCGAAGTATGGTGGTATGGGAAATAAAGTATTGAGGAATTGGTGGTAGTTAAGTTAAAAGGTAAAGGTTCTCCCCTGGCATTAAGTCCATTATAAATGGGTTATATAGCTGTGTGGAAGGACTTTGAGTCTACACTGCCATATAATCCAGTGTAAATTAGATAATCTGTGGAAGAGGCCTAAGTGAGGCCTAACTTGGCCTGTTCCCTGGGCTGAGTGGGTTGCTAGGAGACCAAGTGGGCAGAGTTTAGTCCTCTAACTGGCAGCAATTGGATAAAAACAATTATTCCTTTCCCTCTAA
The DNA here is from genome assembly GCF_035594765.1 of Anolis carolinensis. Lineage (NCBI taxonomy): Eukaryota > Metazoa > Chordata > Lepidosauria > Squamata > Anolidae > Anolis > Anolis carolinensis. The sequence goes on along the minus strand of NW_026943822.1, from coordinate 14,742,511 downwards.
TTAGGACTTTACTTTTCTTTTTGTTGTATCAACCTAGAGGCGTGGATGATGGGTTGTGTTGTCAAATTTCGAGGTTGGGGGGCCTGTAGTTTTGTTGTTTTGTTGGTCGCTGCGATACCATCACTCATTTATATATATAGATAGATATATATTACACATACACACGGATATTGTATATGTAAATAAAGCTTTTTTCCCATTTGTGGTACTGAAATGCACCTTACAATTGATGGTGCCTTTGAATCAAAGCAAGACAGTCTATCGGTCAAACAAAATGATATTTAACATCCTGAAAAGAAAACAAGGCATCAGTTTGAACGTCCAGCTCTGTGTGCTGCATATAGACGCGCATTATATAGAGCCGTACTTTCCCCCTCCTAAAATGTAAGCTGTGTAGAAAATGTGTCAGTGGTGATTGCATGTTGGAGTTTCCTGAATGAATTGCCTTCAGTTCTTGGGAGACTTAAACTACCCATTAACTCTGCTGGACTGTTCTAGCAACGGCTTTGCCTTGTGACATCACCAGACTAAACTGTGCGTTTGTGTACGTTTGTGTGAGTGTGCTACATGGTGTAATAAAATGTATTTGGTAAAGAATTTTTTTAAAGCATAGCTGTTTTGGTTTTGCTTCGAAAGGGAAAACAAATGCACTCAGTGTGGCGGCTTAATTTTAATGGGAATATTCTGTATGAAATTACCTTCTGGCTCTGTGTATACAGCAGAGTCTCACTTATCCAAGCCTTGCTTATCCAAGTCTCTGGATTATCCAAGCCATTTTTGTAGTCAATGTTTTCAATATACTGTGATATTTTGATGCTAAATTCGTAAATACAGTAATTACAACATAACATTACTGTGTATTGAACTACTTTTTCTGTCAAATGCGTTGTATAACATGATGTTTTGGTGCTTAATTTGTAAAATCATAACCTAATTTGATGTTTAATAGGCTTTTCCTTAATCCCTCCTTATTATCCAAGATATTTGCTTATCCAAGCTTCTGCCGGCCCATTTAGCTTGGATAAGTGAGACTCTACTGTATATAGTTTTACCTTAAATAAAGTAAAACGAGAGACACTGGGGATAGAGACCTTTGATCTTCTTTGTGCGTGTGCTCTGCCTCCCTCCCTGCATGGAAAGTTTATTTGTGCCTTTCTGTTCTTGGCTACAACACTCAAAACCGCACAACAGAGACAAGCTGCATGATCAGCAGCACTAGACATTCCTGTGTGGTTTAGATGGAGGATGCTGCCATGCGAGATTGGATAATATAACGTGTAACTAGGTTTATCCTGAGCTTTGTTTCCAGTTGGCCAGGCACCTTGAATTGCAGGAAGCTCCGACAGAGTTGTGATTCCACCTAAACATTAGGAAGAACGTGTTGTTGAAGGATTTTATAGCCGGAATCACTGGGTTGCTGTGAGTTTTTCGGGCTGTATGACTATGTTCCAGAAGCATTCTCTCCTGATATTTCACCCACATCTATGGCAGGCATCCTCAGGAATTGTGAAGTCTGTTGGAAACTAGGCAAGTGGGGTTTATATATCTGTGGGATGATGTCTAGGGTGGGAGAAAGAACTAGTGTCTGAGGCAAGTGTGAATGTTGAAATTAATATTCATAGAATCATAGAGTTGGAAGAGACCTCACCAAGATTATGGCAACCAGACAGATTGACAACTGGCAAATAGAGGGAGAAGACGTGGAGGCAGTGACAGACTTTATATTTCTAGGCACAAAGATCACTGCAGATGCAGACTGCCACCAGAAGACGTTTACTTCTTGGGAGGAGAGCAATGGCCAACCTCGTCAAAATAGTGAAAAGCAGAGACATCACACTGGCAACGAAGGTCCGCATAGTCAAAGCAATGGTATTCCCCATAGTGACCTATGGATGCGAGAGCTGGACCATATGGAAGGCTGAGCAAAGGAAGATAAATGCCTTTGAACATTGGTGCTGGAGGAAAATCCTGAGAGTGCCTTGGACCTTGGCAAGAAGATCCAACCAGTCCATCCTCCAGGAAATAATGCCCAATGGCTGCTCACTGGAGGGAAGGATACTAGTGGCAAAGATGAAGTATTTTGGCCACATCATGAAGAGACAGGAAAACTTGGAGAAGATCATGGTGCTGGGGAAAATGGAAGGAAAAAGGAAGAGAGGCCGACCAAGGGCGAGATGGATGGACGGTATCCTTGAAGTGACTGGCTCGACCTTGAAGGAACTGGGGGCGGTGACGGCCGACAGGGAGCTCTGGCATGGACTGGTCACCAGAGTTAACCCAGTCACTGCCCGATTTTGATGGGGAAGTTCTAGTTCCGTCTGCTACTGTTAAAAGCCTTGGGGTTGTATTGGACTCATTGCTGACAATGGAGGCCCAGATCACTGCCATAAGTAAGCAGGCCTTTTTTCATCTTCATCAGGCAAGGAAATTGGCATCTTACCTTTCGACAGAAGCATTGGCAACGGTAATCCATGCAACAGTCACCACTAGGTTGGATTATTGTAACGCCTTATACGCCGGCCTTCCGAAGACAAAAACCCAGAAGATCCGAATGGTCCAAAATGCGGTGGCCAGGCTGCTAGCGGGATCATCTATAAGATCTCGTATTACACCAATTCTGAAACAACTGCATTGGCTACCAATAGAACATCGGATCTCTTACAAGATACTGATCCTAACATTTAGAGCTCGAAATGGCCAAGGACCATTATATCTTGGGGACCGCCTCATTCCTTTGATGGAAAAAAGGAATGAGGCGGTCCCAGGAAAATCTCCTATACGTACTGGGCCCTAGGGAGGTACACCTGGAAGCTACAAGGCGTAGAGCCTTTTCGACCTATACTCCAATTCTGTGGAAGTCATTGCCTCCATATGTTAGAGCAGGGGTTCCCAAACTAAGGCCCGGGGGCCGGATGCAGCCCTCCAAGGTCATTTACCTGGCCCCTGCCCTCAGTTTTAGACTTAGGCTCGCCCAAAGTCTGAAACAACTTGAAGGCACACAACAACAACAATCCTACTTAACTTGACTATCTCATTGGCCAGAAGCAGGCCCACACTTCCCACTGAAATCCTGAAAGATTTACAGTATGTTGGTTAAAACTGTTTTTATTTTTAAATATTGTATTGTTCTTTCATTTACTAATATTGTGCTATGGTAATAATATAATATATTGTGTATATATATAATATTGATAATAACTTATTTATTTATTTATTACAGTATTTCTACCCCCGCCCTTCTCACCCAATAGGGGACTCAGGGCGGCTAATAATAATAATAATAATAATAATAATAATAATAATAATAATACAATATAATAATATTGATATATATATATATATATATATATATATATATATATATATATATATATAAAAATAATGTAATATTACTAATAATATTACAGTATAGTGGTATAGTACAATATATTAATATATAATGCTAATAGTGTACTATGCTAATAATATAATATTGTATGTACCTACAACTTGTAAGCCACTCTGAGTCCCCTTCAGGGTGAGAGAGGGTGGGGTTTAAGTGTAGCAAATAAATAAATAAATAAATAAATGTTGTTGGGGGGCATTTACACTACAAATAAGATATGTGCAGTGTGCATAGAAATTTGTTCAGTTTTTTAAAAAAATGATAATTCGGCCCCTCAACAATCTGAGGGACCATGAACTGGCCCTCCACTTAAAAAGTTTGAGGACCCCTGTGTTAGAGCAATGTCGGAGTTGGGACCTTTTGTAAAAGCGCTCAAGACTTGGCTGTTTGGTTGTGCATTTAAGCAAATCAGATCTAATTTGCCAAATAGTCACTGTTGAATGTTTTTAGGTTGAATGTTTTTTATATTGTGGAATGATATTTTAAATTGTAAGTCGCTCGGAGCACTCTGGTGGAGAGCGACTAATTAAGAAATAAAGTGAAGTGTTCCATGAGGTCACGAAGAGTCGGAAACGACTGAACGAATGAAGAAGAAAAAAGAAGACTGGCCATCTTTGTTGTCGACCGCGTTTTAGGGGATCGGGCCCTTAAGGAGAGACCCGATCCGGTCCTGAGAGAACGGACCTTGGCGGAGCCAATAGGAAAATATGAGCCGCAATACAACCTGAAGCCGAAATGAAGAAGGTCCGCCAAAGTTGAAGGAAAATCCGCCAAGGAGTCTTTATTGAGCAATTCAGCTGAAGAGGACTCTAGTAGCGATCATTCAGTCTACTAGGGTACCACATAATCAAAATAAAGCCATATTTATACAAAATTTCAGTCTGACAGCCCTTTGAATTTCCCGCCCCGCTCCCCCCGCCCATCTGATCGTTGATAGGCTAGAAGGTTGAACGAGGCGGGCTTTCGTTTCCCGCCTTGCTCCGTTGGCCCAATAGGAAGCTACCTTTTGTCTCTACTCGGGCCAATCAGGAAAGAGAAGGCGGGAGTTATTGAAACAATGGGATGACAGGGCAGGAACTGTCGGATTAAGACCTGCTAGACCGATTTCTAAAGGGATTAATGGCAGCAATCAAGGGTGTCCGGGTTTCTGTCACGTATACAGATTTCAGATATGCCTTGGGGTGTCAGAGATGGAAGCAAAGATGGGTGGTGATGAGCCATATTGACAGGCTCTGCAGGGCGCCTTCCTGAGGTGTCCTGGTTTTTCCTTTGGGTGAGATATGACAATGTTTGCCTTGGGGTGAATCACCTTTAGGTCAACACTCCGAATTCGGCGACTCAAGCCCTATATTGTCCATGCAATCTGAATTTGATTGGGTTTAGCGGTGGCAGATTATCCTTTTGTTTTTGGGAAGGGAAGCCTGGGTCATAGGAAATGGGATAGGTTCTGGGGTTCAGGTTGAGTTCAAAATATTTCCTATTTGATTTCATGACTTGGCAATTATATGAAATAAAATGAAAAATAAAATAAAGTTGGAATATAAACCCTGCTGGGAAAAATACATATTTTCCGGGGATCCCAAAGAGTACAAATACATATAGGCAGACAGATAGATTTCATGGAAATAAGGGAGAATCCATAAAAGTGAGTTACATTGCCTAAAGGGGAATCATGAATGATATAAACAATTGAAAATATTTGATAAGAACGAAGTTCATAACATCTGGAGAACCCAGCATGGAAATTCATAAAAGTGGAGTTTTAGCAGCATGATTTTACAATTCATGAAGTTGTTATCTCTTGCCTCAGAGTGCAGGGATAATCCACAGTAAACTCCAGTAAAAAGTCTCAATCACCTTCTACTATAAATATATGGAATATAGAACATAAAGTCTTGATTTTTGAACTATCTTTTACAAAGTCCTGGGCGGGGGGGTCACCTCGATCACATCTTTAGGGAGTGCTTTGATTGTGTGTGAGTTGGACAGGATGGTCCTTGTGGTCTCTTCCAACTCTGATTCCGTGGCCAGGCTCTGCATCCGTTTGACTGAACAGAGCCGTGTCTTTGTCCTGTGGCATCTCCGAAGGGCTGTCCTTGGAGATGCGGAGCTGGAGCCCTTCCCAGGCTGGGCGCAGGTAGCGCAACCACGTTCCTGGCCGTGCTCCAGGCAGGGCCTCCTGCGCCACCGTGCCAGTGACCACATCCTCGCCCGTCCCTGAAGCAGCATGTGTGTACCGTACACTTCTCAATAATTATTCATAAGAGGATTGCGAAGAAACGTCTCATGTGAAGAGAAGATGCAGTGTCTCAGCTTTGAGACGGCTTCGTTTTTAAATTAGATCTCGCCGTTTCCGGATCCAATCCATGCAAGGAAAATGCAGATTCTCTAAGCAAATAAAAATGAATGACTTCCTGTTCTTTTTCTTTTTTAAACACCCACTTTAATGTTGACCTTTAACTCCCTCCTGGGATGCCACGGAGCCATCATAAGCGTCATTGTGTTGCTTCCAGAAGCTTTGCCCAGTTATGTGTAATTTACTACAGCTGCGTTTTCTGTCTCATGGTCGGGATCAGTCACAATGACGTCTCTTTGGATAGGCAAAAAGACACTCAAAAAGAAGAACTGTGTTGAAATGTATTTCTTGATAATATTCATCATAAATTGCCGATAATTATACATTTTTAGTTCTTTGAAAAATCTTACCTTCTGTATCAAGTGTTATGGAAACCTTTAAAATGCTCTAAGGTAACAATGGACTAAACGGAATTGGATAACGTCTGATCTTGGAAGCTAAGCAGGGCCAGCCTAGGTTAGTACTTGGGTGGGAGAATTCCAATAAATATTGGGTTCTGTAAGCTATATTTCAAAGGAACTAGCAAAACTACTTCTGAGCACTGCTTGCATAACAAAACCCTATTGCGTTGCCATATGTCAACAGGCCGCCTTGGTTTCTATGCAATGACAAAGGCAGGATGTACAGAAAATTACAAAAAGTCAAATAGAGATGGTACAGTGTGTTGCTGTGAATTTTCCGAGCTGTATGGCCATGTTCCAGAAGCATTCTCTCCAGACGTTTCACCCACATCTATGGCAGGCATCCTCAGAGGTTGTGAGTTCTGTTGGAAACTATGCAAGTGGGGTCTATATACCTGTGGAATAATGTCCAGAGTGGAAGAAAGAAGTCTTGTTTGTTGGAGGCAAGTGTGAATGTTGCAATTGTCCACCTTGATTAGCATTTAATTGCCTTATAGCTTCAAAGCCTGGCTGTTTCCTGCCTGGAGGAATCCTTTGTTGGGAGGTGTTAGGTAGGCTGATGGGATTCTGGAAGTTATAGTCCAAGAAAGAAACCTTTCCAAAATTTACAGCTTCAAAGCCTGGATGTTTTCTGCCTGGGGGGATCCTTTGTTGGGAGGTGTTAGGTAGGCTGATGGGATTCTGGAAGTTATAGTCCAAGAAAGAAACCTTTCCAAAATTTACAGCTTCAAAGCCTGGCTGTTTTCTGCCTGGGGGAATCCTTTGTTGGGAGGTGTTAGGTAGGCTGATGGGATTCTGGAAGTTATAGTCCAAGAAAGAAGCCTTTCCAAAATTTACAGCTTCAAAGCCTGGTTGTTTCCTGCCTGGGGGGATCCTTTATTCAGAGGTGTTAACTGGTTCTGATTGTTTCTTATCTGGAATTCCCCTGTTTTCTGAGTGTTGCTCTTTATTTACTGTCTTTATTTTAGAGTTTTTAAAATACTTGTTCATTTTCATGTGCAATTGGGGTTTATGTTTGTGGTCGCGCAATCCTCGAGCCGACTTCAAACTGTGTTATATGGCAGAACTTTCCTGAGAAACCCTGGGAAATATAGAGTCACCATAAGTCAGCAGGTTTTGCTTGAAGGTTTTGCTGAAACACAGATTTCCTCCTGAGCTGTTTCTGTGTATTGCAATTTCAAGTCACAACTTTGCCTTACTGCTTTGCAAAACAGGCTTTGCAAAATATTTTTTTTCCCCTGTGGAAGCTGGGCACTTGTTGAAGAAGCACAAAGACCTGCCTCTCTATTTATCAGACCATATTTTTTTTCATTTTCCCCTTTCCTCTTCTGCTCTCTTGCATGTGATGGATCTCTTTCCTGTCCTTGGCAATGTGAGACTGAAGTCTGTAACCGAAAGAGGATTGCAGAAGTGAATCCTCTGACGCTGGTGTGCCCTTTCAATGGGCTTTTGAAGTTTTGCATTTAAAAAAGTTCCAGTGACAATGGATTATATGGAGCTCAGTGGAAAAATGGGTCAAATCAGTATAGCTTTCTTTGTTCTTATCTTACCTCTCTGTAAATAGAATCATAGAATCACAGAGTTGGCCCATCTAGTCCAACCCCAATCTGCCATGCAGGAAAAGCACAATCAAAGCACCCCAGACAGATGACCATCCAGCCTCTGTTTAAAAGCCTCCAAGGAAGGAGCTTCTACCAGACTCCGAGGTAGAGAGTTCCACTGTTGGACATTGTAACACCCCTAGGCAGCACGAACACTGAGGCCAATAAACAATCTAATATCTTTATTAAAGCAATAAAAGTTCTAAACAAAAGTAAGCAGAGTATATAGTCAAGCAGTTGACCTTTTAGAAAAGATCAAAATTAGTCCAATAGAATGAAGTTTTATGTCCAGTATTAGAGTCTAAAGTCTAAAATCCAAATAACCGAAACACACTCAAACTCTATGGAAGTTTGAGTGGGGAAAAGAACAAGGTTTCACAGGAAGGTTCTTGAAGTAAGTCCAGGACAAGGATTCAAGGCAAGACAAGGTATTTCGATGGATCTGAAATGCAGTTCAAACTTGGCAAGGAGTGGGACGCAACTCCCAGACTTCTCGTGAGTAAACACGCCGGTGGGCCGCTTGGAAGCTCAGGAACAAGAGACGATGTTCTTCAGTCAATAGTCACGTTGACACCGCAATAGGGAAACTCAGCACAGAACTTTTATTGAAGTTCAAGAGCTCCCCCAAGCAGGTGTTTGACTCCCCAAATCTTCCCCAGAGAACGGAGCTGTTTCAACATCGCACCAGATGCCTGCCTCCCCGAAACTTCCCAAGAGAACCGACTTAGCCACAATCGCCTCTCTCCGCTAATCTCACGCTTCTCCTTAAAATTTGTCTTTGGGAGCGATCTGTTTTGAGAAAAGCCCTTCTATCAAACACCAAACTTTCTGGAGAACCAGGCTCCGTTTCAAGGGCATCCCTAATTGGCTATGGCACAGAAATGTCAACAGGAGACATCTGGAAAGGGACGGAATCTTGCTGAGGTGGAAGAAAGCCCAAGTCCTCTTCAGTTTGATCTGTGGGCCAAAGGTGTCTGAGACATTACAGACTTCTCCTATGGTCAAGAAGTTCTTCCTAATGTTCAGATAGAATCTCTTTCTCCTGTCACTTGAACCCATGGCTCCATTGAGTCCTAGTTCCCAACACACCAAAAAAAAAGCCTGATCCCTCTTCCTTATGACGTCCTTTCATATATTTAAACATGGCTCTCAGCCTTCTCTTTTGCAGGCTAAACAGACCCAGCTCTTCAAGCCGCTCCTCAGAGGGATTCATGGTTTCCAGACCTTTGATCATTTTTGTCGCCTTCCTCCTCTGGATACAATATCCCTCTTGAATTGCTTTGCCCAGAATTGGACGCCGGGTTATTCCGAGTGTGGCCTGGCCAAAACAGAATAGAGAGGCACCATAAATTCCCTTGATTTGGAGAATTTTGATGCAGCACAGAATCCCATTGGCTTTTTTAGCCGTTGCATCACATTGTTGCCTTAGGTTCAATTTGTTGTCCACGGAAGACCATTGGAGAGAGTAAGGAACACTGGGGTGCTTGTGGTGGAGGAAAATCAGAAAATCTAGGATGAAATTGTCCCCGTATGAAAGCCTTCACTTGGGTGGTGGGCGGTATGGTGTTTGTGGAGGACATCAGTAGAGATCTTGGACATGTTTATGTCTGTAACCTGCAATGTCATTGGAGGGAAAGCCTTTGGTGTCTCCTGAGTGGTGAGAGCTGTAGCTATTTGTGGAAGCCACGTACACACATGCATATTTTCACTTTTATTATGTGTATAGATGATTTATTGCTTATCTTACATCTATCTATATATATAAAAGAGTGATGGCATCAGGGCAGCGGACAAAACAACAAAACTACAGGCCCCCCAACCTCGAAATTTGACAACACAACCCATCATTCACGGCTCTAGGTTGATTCAACAAAAAGAAAAGAAAAATAAAGTCCTAATTAGAGGGAGAGGAATAATTGTTTTTATCCAATTGCTGCCAGTTTGAAGACTAAGCTACGCCCACTTGGTCTCCTAGCAACCTACTCAGCCCAGGGCACAGGCAGAGTTAGGCCTCACTTAGGCCTCTTCCACAGATTATCAGATTTTAACTGGATTATATGGCAGTGTAGACTCAAGGCCCTTCCGCACAGCTATATAACCCATTTATAATCTTATATTATCTGCTTTGAACTGGATTATCTGACTCCATGCTGCCATATAATCCACTTCAGTGTGCATACTAAACATTAAGACAACCATATAACAGACATTCAATACCACCACTACCTCAACAATTTCTCACCAGCACCACCAGACAAGGCCACAGCAACGCGTGGCCGGGCACAGCTAGTAGACACATAAATTTCCTGCAACACACCTACACACTAGAACTGACACACTAATGTGTTATGACATAGAGTTTGGAAAGCTCTAATCTACTTTCTGGCATGCTTTTAAAAGTGTAGATCTGTAAGTTTAGTCACTTTAATGGAAATTGTAAGCAAAAATGGAAGCTGGTGAAAACAAGGATATATTTTAGAAGAAGCTTTCAAGAAGGATCAGAATGTTTTTTTTGCAATGCTTGTGGTTCATGTTGAATAAACATTTGCTGCAATGCACTGCTGCTCTTTTTTTGCGGTGGAGGAACTCATCCCTATTCTTCCAAGGCTGGTATCAAATGGTCTGTCACGGGACTAATGTCGAGGAACACGTCTTTTTCTTTGACTTCTGTGTGTACTGATTGCTCAAACCCATTTGCAAAGCCCCTGTCCAAAGGGCACGCTGATATAGATATATATATATTGCAGGCATTAAGGCTTCTTCAAGCAAAGGAGCAGACTTCTTGGGAGCTATCCGAGATTAAATTCCATTTCCTGGTTTCACAAGACCTACCTGTTTAACGAAGGTAGAAATATTTATGTGCGACTGGCACAGATTGTCTTGCTGTCCATCTCCTGGCCATTATTGCCCCATAGGAACCGGATGAAGACATCCATTGTATGCTTTTAAAGAGGCATCTGGTTGTAAACGGGAACGTATCCAAAAAGATGATTCCAGGACCAAATGAATCATAGAATCATAGAATCATAGAATAGTAGAGTTGGAAGAGACCTCATGGGCTATCCAGTCCAACCCCCGGCTAAGAAGCAGGAAATCGCATTCAAAGCACCCCGACAGATGGCCATCCAGCCTCTGCTTAAAAGCCTCCAAAGAAGGAGCCTCCACCACGGCCCCAGGGAGAGAGTTCCACTGTCGAACAGCTCTCACAGTGAGGAAGTTCTTCCTGATGTTCAGGTGGAATCTCCTTTCCTGTAGTTTGAAGCCAGTCCTGGTCTGTAGGGCAGCAGAAAACAAGCTTGCTCCCTCCTCCCTATGACTTCCCTTCACGTATTTGTACATGGCCCTCATCATGTCTCCTCTCAGCCTTCTCTTCTGCAGGCTAAACATGCCCAGCTCTTTAAGCCGCTCCTCATAGGGCTTGTTCTCCAGACCCTTAATCATTTTAGTCGCCCTCCTCTGGACGCTTTCCAGCTTGTCAACATCTCCCTTCAACTGCGGTGCCCAGAATTGGACACAGTGTGATTCCAGGTGTGGTCTGACCAAGGCAGAATAGAGGGGGAGCATAACTTCCCTGGATCTAGACGCTATTCCCCTATTGATGCAGGCCAGAATCCCATTGGCTTTTTTAGCAGCCGCATCACATTGTTGGCTCATGTTTAACTTGTTGTGCACGAGGACTCCAAGGTCTTTTTCGCACACACTGCTGTCAAGCCAGGCATCGTCCCCCATTCTGTATCTTTGATTTCCATTTTTTCTGCCAAAGTGAAGTATCTTGCATTTGTCCCTGTTGAACTTCATTTTGTTAGTTTCGGCCCATCTCTCTAGTCTGTCAAGATCGTTTTGAATTCTGCTCCTGTCTTCTGGAGTGTTAGCTATCCCTCCCAGTTTGGTGTCGTCTGCAAAGTTGATGATCTGCCTTCTAACCCTTCGTCTAAGTCGTTAATAAAGATGTTGAACAGAACCGGGCCCAGGACGGAGCCCTGCGGCACTCCACTTGTCACTTCTTTCCATGATGAAGACGACGCATTGGTGAGCAGCCTTTGGGTTCGTTCGCTTAGCCAATTAAAGATCCACCTAAGCGTAGTTTTGTCTAGCCCACATTTTACTAGTTTATTTGCCAGAAGGTCGTGGGGAACTTTGTTGAAGGCCTTACTGAAATCCAGGTACGCTACATCCACGGCATTCCCTGTATCGACCCAACTCGTAACTCTATCGAAAAAAAAGATCAGATTAGTCTGGCATGACTTGTTTTTGGTAAGTCCGTGTTGACTATTAGCAATGACCGCATTTGTTTCTAAGTGTTCGCAGACACTTCCTTAATGATCTTTTCCAGAATCTTGCCTGGTATTGATGTGAGGCTGACCGGACGGTAATTGTTTGGGTCGTTCTTTTTTCCCTTCTTGAAGATAGGGACCACATTCGTCCTCCTCCAATCTGCTGGGACTCTCGAAGATGATTGCTAGTGGTTCTGAAATAACTGAGAGAAGTCTGAGAGCCATGTTTAAACGGGAATTTAAAAATTCTGGTGTGAATACACTTTCAAGCATATTTTAATTGCCGGTGCACTCTCTTGGTCTCTCTCACAAAGAGCCTTGAGATTATTATTCTTTTAGAACTTATAATGATACAGTGTAGTTGTACTTTCACAGAGATTTTGACCTTGCCTTGAGGATGCTCTGCCCTGTTATAGCTTCTGTATTTCCTAGAATTCCCTGGGACAGAAACTTTGCTGAGATCTGGAAAGGAAACAGCAACACGTGGCAGGGATGTGTCCACACTATCTCTGGGCCCAGTGTTACTATGGGTCAGAACAGCCTGCAAAGCCAGGCTGAACCTCCTTAAAAATCAGGTTGATTTACCAGATATCACTGAAAGCAGTTCTGTCTTTTGCTTCTTGTGGTTGTGTGCCCTCCAATAATTTCCAGCCTATGGCAACCCCAAGGTATCTCTTTCTCAGGCTTTCCGTGGCAGGATCCCACCAGTCCTTTGCTGCTGGAAGGTGGTCCTTGAGGCATAAGTTCCAATGACTAATTTGGGCCACATAGTTGTGCCTCTGTTTGTAGTCTGTCTGTGCGATTTTCTTACAGCAGCTGAGGAATAATAATTATTAATTTGTATTAATTGATAATTAATTATTAATTCCTAACAGCTGGTAAACTGGCTGGAATTTCTGGGAGCTGAAGTCGAAATCATCTGGAGGAGCACAGTTTGAGAAATGCTGCTTTAGAACAGTGGTTCTCAACTTGTGGGTCCCCAGATGTTTTGGCCTTCAACTCCCATAAATCCTAACAGCTGGTAAACTGGCTGGGATTTCTGGGAGTTGTAGGTCAAAACACCTGGGGACCCACAGGTTGAGAACCACTGCTTTAGAAGGTTCCTCCTAATGTTTAGCTAATTTATTGGATGGATTGAATAACTTTATTGTCATTGTGCTATTAAATGTCTTCCCCAGCACACACCATAAAACAACACACCCATCCCTCCACACCTCAACCACCATCGCACAGCCCTCCAATGCCACATCAATGCGAAACCATGGAGTTCAATATAGTTACAACTCTAGAATAAAAATTATCTCTCAGTCTGTTTGTCCTTGCCTTTGTCACCCTGTACCATCTGCCAGATGGCAATAATTTAAAAAAAAATAATATGGTGGGTGAGGTGGATCCCCAAGAAGGCTCTGGACTGTAGTCATGAAAATGACAAGTATTATTATTATTATTATTAAACTTTATTTGTACCCCGCTAGCATCTCCCGAAGGACTCGATGCGGCTTACAAAGGCCAAGGCCTCAACACACAATATAACAGTACAAAACAAAAAGCAAATTAAAAACAATTAAAACAGTATAAACAACAAGCAATAACAATATGCTAAAACACAATAGAACTGGGCCGGGCCAGAGTAATGGGTACAAGATTAAAAGTGCTGATGTGACAGGTGATATATAAGGCTTATAGGGCAAGTGCAGAGTGCGATATGCGATCTTAATTCTAATAAAGTAGGGAACTTCTTTAATACCGGAACAATGATGGAGACCTTTAAACAAGATGGAATAATAGACTGAGATAAAGACTGGTTAAACATCACAATAAAAACACCAGCCAGTTGGTCAGCACAGTCTTTAAGCACCCGGCCGAAAACATGTCAATGTGAGTAGATCAATAGGTACAGCTCCGGCAGGAAGGTAACGGCGCTCCATGCAGTCATGCTGGCCACATGACCTTGGAGGTGTCTATGGACAACGCCGGCTCTTTGGCTTAGAAATGGAGATGAGCACCAACCCCCAGAGTCGGACATGACTGGACTTAATGTCAGGGGAAAACCTTTACCTTTTACTACATATGAAAAGGAGGCATCTCATTGGCATTAAACCTTTCTCTATTTAAGGCCCTGAAATTAGGATTGCGCCTCCCAAATTGCAACACTTACTGTACATCGAGGGAGAGATCCCTCCTTCGGCCACAAAATAGCTGTGGCTTTCTGTGTCGCTGAAGGGTACATATTTTGGCCGTCCACCCGGCCAAGTGACTCATCAGGAACCGGGGTCTGGCCACAGAAGGGACATTTGTTGTTGGATGTGCACGGGATGGACGCAAGGCACACAGTCTTGAGGGAGACGGGCTCCAGGCGTACGCATAAACCCGCACATTCAGCTTGTAAACATTTTCCTTGCTTCACAAGCGACAGGCTCCTTGCTTTGCATGTGCAGGCTGCCGACCTGCGAGGAGCTTCCCTACGCAAGTTTCCCATCAATGAAACCAGCTTTTTAAAAGGTAGAGCAGCCATCCCTGAAGACGAAACAAACCCGAACATTTCTGGGGCAACCTCCTGTCATTACACTAGCCAACACTCAAATGTTAGCCCTGTTTCTGGGTAGATTTGCTGATTCCATAACTGGCACTAGCTTTCCCCTAGATCAGCTCTAGTTTTATAAGATACAGGACATATGCCATATACTAGTCGCCATCTGCTTGCCTATAGAAAACCAAATCTAAGAAATTAGAGCTGATGTGGTCTAGTAAAAAGTAATAATAATAATAATAATAATCCTGCAAAAGTATTGGAAAATGAGCACACAAAGATACTGTGGGACTTCTGAATCCAGACTGACAAAGTTCTGGAACACAACACACCAGACATCACAGTTGTGGAAAAGAACAAGGTTTGGATCATTGATGTTGCCATCCCAGGTGACAGTCGCATTGACGAAAAACAACAGGAAAAACTCAGCCGCTATCAGGACCTCAAGATTGAACTTCAAAGACTCTGGCAGAAACCAGTGCAGGTGGTCCTGGTGGTGATGGGCACATTGGGTGCCGTGCCAAAAGATCTCAACCGGCATTTGGAAACAATAGACATTGACAAAATTACGATCTGCCAGCTGCAAAAGGCCACCCTGCTGGGATCTGCGCGCATCATCCGAAAATACATCACACAGTCCTAGACACTTGGGAAGTGTTCGACTTGTGATTTTGTGATATGAAATCCAGCATATCTATCTTGTTTGCTGTGTCATAATAAAATAATAATTAAAAAAAACTTTATTTTTATATCCCGCCCCATCTCCCCGAAGTGACTCGGGGCGGCTCACAACAGGGACAAGCCCGAAACAACAAAACAACATATTTGACATAAACTTAAAACATTCCAATAATACACAAAATAAAATAATGGACAAATACATTAAAATCCAAGCAGATAAAATCAGAGTAATTAAAAGCAAACCAGCGGGGACAGGTTTCATAAAGTGCTGTAAAGTTTTCCCCTGATGTTAAGTCCAGTCATGTCTGACTCTGGGGGTTGGTGCTCATCTCCATTTCTAAGCCGAAGACCCGGCGTTGTCCGTAGACATCTCCAGGTCATGTGGCCGGCATGACTGCATGGAGTGCCGTTACCTTCCCACCGGAGCGGTACCTATTGATCTACTCACATTGGCATGTTTTCGAACTGCTAGGTTGGCAGGAGCTGGAGCTAACAGCGGCCGCTCACGCCGCTCCCGGGATTTGAACCTGGCACCTTTTGTTCTCCAGCTCAGTGCTTTAACGCACTTCGCCACCGGGGCTCTATCTAATGCAATTTCCTGAATCGGCACCCTAAACAACCCCAGGAACAATCCTAAAAACCAAGACTCTAAAAGGAAAAATGGGTTTGTTATTAACCCAGGGTGAGCTCTCATCTGTCAGCCCCAGCTTCCCATGCAGGGACATGAGAGAAGCCTCCCACAGGATTGTAAAACATCTGGGCGTCCCCTAAGCAACGTCCTTGCAGACAGCTGACTCAAAGGTCAGCGGTTCAAATGCAGGGAGTGGGGTGAGCTCCCGTCTGTCAGCTCCAGCTTCCCATGCAGAGACATGAGAGAAGCCTCCCACAGGATGGTAAAACATCTGGGCGTCCCCTAAGCAACGTCCTTGCAGACAGCTGACTCAAAGGTCGGCGGTTCAAATCCAGGGAGTGAGGTGAGCTCCCGTCTGTCAGCTCCATCTTCCCATGCAGGGACATGAGAGAAGCCTCCCACAGGATGGTAAAACATCTGGGCGTCCCCTAAGCAACGTCCTTGCAGACAGGCAATTCTCTCACACCGGAAGCAACTTGCAGTTTCTCAAGTTATCCTGACATAAAAAAAACCTAGAAAATTGCATCACAAAATTACATGAGAGCAAAAATCAATGGATACTTGAGTTTGCATACTATTGCAGCAAAAACAAACAAATCAATCCAGTGGTTACTAAAATGTAAACGAATCATATGTCTTCCACCTTGATCCTATGGGTAAAACCTACTGATACAAATGAGACTTGCTTCTGAGGAGACATGAATAGAAAAATAAAACACTGATTCAATAAATAACCAAGGCAAAGTTCTCCTTTAAATTTAGACTAAACTAGCTATGGATTTGCAAACAAATCCACAGAGACCTTGCACTTGCCGCTTGTTATCTTTTACCAAGCAGACAACCCATCAAGCGGCCTTGACTATTATAACACCGTTGAAAAGCTCACATTCGTGTATTTTATGTTATTTTCTCTCCTCGGTGTTGCAGGCCTGTGAGGAGCTAATACGAAAAGCATCCTGATTTCTACAGACAAATTTTTTCCGCAGACATAAAACACAATCACCAGAGTCACTTTGAAAGGCACTCAATGCCCAAGAGAAGCAACACTCATTGAAATATTAAGCTTGTTCTGTGGGTTTCATGGTCTGGAAACCAGGCCTGATGAAGGAGATGGGTATGTTGGGTTTGGAGAAGATCAGGTTAAGAAGGGACGTGAAAACCAGGTTTAAATATTTGAACGGATGTCATGTTGAGGAGGGAGCAAGCCTGTTTTCTGCTGCCCCAGAGACTTAGACATGGAGCAATGGAGTCAAGGTACAAGACACAATATTCCAGCAAAACATTAGGAAAAAAACTTCAATGTTTTTTGAGATACGGGACATATGCCATATACTAGTCGCCATCTGCTCATCCACTGAAAACCATATCTAAGAAGTTAGAGCTGATGTGGTAATCACATGTTATCACATGTCCATCAGAACTGTATTTTCATATAATAATAATAATAATAATAATAATAATAATAATAGATCATATCCTCAGCTGCTGTAAGAAAATTGCACAGACAGACTACAAACAGAGGCACAACTATGTGGCCCAAATGAATCATTGGAACTTATGCCTCAAAAACCACCTCCCAGCAGCAAAGAACTGGTGGGATCACAAACCTGCAAAAGTAATGGAAAATGAGCACGCAAAGATACTGTGGGACTTCCGAATCCAGACTGACAAAGTTCAGGAACACAACACACCAGACATCACAGTTGTGGAAAAGGTTTGGATCATTGATGTTGCCATTCCAGGTGACAGTCGCATTGACGGAAAACAACAGGAAAAACTCAACCGCTATCAGGACCTCAAGATTGAACTTCAAAGACTCTGGCAGAAACCAGTACAGGTGGTCCCGGTGGTGATGGGCACATTGGGTGCCGTGCCAAAAGATCTCAGCCGGCAATTGGAAACAATAGACATTGACAAAATTACGATCTGCCAGCTGCAAAAAGCCACCCTACTGGGATCTGCACACATCATCCGAAAATACATCACACACTCCTAGACACTTGGGAAGTGTTCGACTTGTGATTTTGTGATATGAAATCCAGCATATCTATCTTGTTTGCTGTGTCATAATAAAATAATAATAATAATACAGTAGAGTCTCACTTATCCAAGCCTCGCTTATCCAAGCCTCTGGATAATCCAAGCCATTTTTGTAGTCAATGTTTTCAATATATCATGATATTTTAGTGCTAAATTCGTAAATACAGTAATTACAACATAACATTACTGCGTATTGAACTATTTTTCTGTAAAATTTCTTGTATAACATGAAGTTTTGGTGCTTAATTTGTAAAATCATAACCTAATTTGATGTTTAATAGGCTTTTCCTTAATCCCTCCTTATTATCCAAGATATTCGCTTATCCAAGCTTCTGCTGGCCAGTTTAGCTTGGATAAGTGACACTCTACTGTAATAATAATTTTATTCTTGTGCCCCGCTTCTATCTCCCTGCAGGGACTCAGGGTGGCTTACAAATGCAAAAGAGTATACATACAAAAACATCAAATACCGAAAACGCACAAATGAAAAATTAAAACATACGATTAAAATCAAACCATTAATAAGACAAAGTTAAAACACATCAATAAAACATAAGGATGGGCTGATAAAAGTGCACTAAGTGAGACTTATAAACATAGAGGAAGTTAAAGGTGCTATAAGAACACTGGGGAGAACATAGACAATGGAATACGCTGCCCCGGATTATGATGGAGTCTCCTTCCTTGGAACAGAGGGTGGCCATCTGTCTGGAGTGCTCGTGTCTTTCTGTATGGTAAAATAGGGTTGGACAGGGTGGCCCTTGGGGGTCTCTTACAACTCTATGATTCTATGACTACTATGGCTAGATTTTATTTATTTATTTATCTATTTACAGTATTTATATTCCGCCCTTCTTTCTCAGCCCGAAGGGGACTCAGGGCGGATCACATTATATACATATATAGGGCAAACATTTAATGCCCATATACACATAGAACAGAGACAGACGCAGAGGCAATTTAACCTTCCTGAGGGGATGTTTGATTCTGGCCACGGGGGGAGCAGCTGCTTCATCATCCACTGTGACGGCACTTCCTCATTCCACGTCGTAAATTAGTTAAATCTGCCTCCCCACTTTATAAGTGGTACCTTATTTCCTAAGGAGCCCCCAGATGGTGTAGTGGACTAAGTGACTTGAAGGTTGGGTTGCTGACCTGAAAGCTGCCAGGTTCGAACCCCACCTGGGGAGAGTGCGGTTGAGCTCCCTCTATCAGCTCCAGCTCCTTGCGGGGACATGAGAGAAGCCTCCCACAAGGATGGTAAAAACATCAAAAAAAACATCCGGGCGTCCCCTGGGCAACATCCTTGCAGACGGCCAATTCTCTCACTCCAGAAGCGATTCAAGTTGCTCCTGACACGAAAAAAAAACCAAAAACAAACCTTATTTCCTACTTGATAGATGCAACTATCTTTCGGGTTGCTAGGTCAGCAACGAGCAGGGTCTATTTTTTTATTTTTTAATTGACAGGTGCTCACCCTGCCAGGGCTGGCCTCGAACTCATGACCTCATGGTCAGAGTGATTTATTGCAGCAGGCTGCTCACCAGCCTGTGCCACAGCCCGGCCCCATAGATCACAAAATTTCATACATGACTCTTCTCTTTCAGCATTTCCATCCAAATGTTTACGTTGCAATCCTATCCTCGCTTCTATTCTGTTCTATCTTCTCACTTCACTGAGCATTATCCTCTTGGCTGGTGAGTCACATTGTCTCTGCCCATGTTCAAAATACTACCTAAAGCCTTAGTGTAATCATCACATGCACCACAGTTGAAGGGAGATGTTGACAAGCTGGAAAGTGTCCAGAGGAGGGCGACTAAAATGATTAAGGGTCTGGAGAACAAGCCCTATGAGGAGCGGCTTAAAGAGCTGGGCATGTTTAGCCTGCAGAAGAGAAGGCTGAGAGGAGACATGATAGCCATGTACAAATACGTGAAGGGAAGTCATAGGGAGGAGGGAGGGAGCTTGTTTTCTGCTGCCCTGCAGACTAGGACACGGAACAATGGCTTCAAACTACAGGAAAGGAGATTCCACCTGAACATCAGGAAGAACTTCCTCACTGTGAGAGCTGTTCACCAGTGGAACTCTCTCCCCCGGGCCGTGGTAGAGGCTCCTTCTTTGGAGGCTTTTAAACAGAGGCTGGATGGCCATCTGTCGGGGTGCTTTGAATGCGATTTCCTGCTTCTTAGCAGGGGGTTGGACTAGATGGCCCATGTGGTCTCTTCCAACTCTACTATTCTATGATTCTATGATTCTATCTTGGCTTCTAGTGAGAAAGCAGGTCTGGTTTTTGGTCTTCTCGGCAGCCCGTGGCTCCCACAGAACTCTCCATCAGCATGAGACTGCAAAAGAAGGGACTTCCTTCCTGTTATCGTTCTCCACTGCCCAGCCCTTATAGCCACATGCAGAAATTAGAATCATAAGAATAATAGAATTGGAAGAGACCTCACGGGCCATCCAGTCCAACCCCCTGATACCCTGTTTCCCCTAAAATAAGACATCCCCAGAAAATAAGACCTAGTAGAGGTTTTGCTGAATTGCTAAATATAAGGCCTCCCCGAAAGTAAGACCTAGCAAAGTTTTTGTTTGGAAGCATGCCCAACGAACACAACACCAGAGCATGCAGGATCGGTAAATGTACGTACCATAGAGTGTTGTACATGGAAATAATAATAGTAACAAAAAATTCTGGATAGGATTCACATTTTGTCTGGTTATGCTGGTTTGTGATGACAACTACCCTGTTTCCCTGAAAATAAGACATCCCTAAAAAATAAGACCTAGTAGAAGTTTTGCTGAATTGCTAAATATAAGGCCTCCCCTGAAAGTAAGACCTAGCAAAGTTTTTGTTTGGAAGCATGCCCGGTGCCCGCCAAACAAAACACCATGTACATTATTATTATTATTATTATTATTTTATTTTTATACCCCGCCTCCATCTCTACAGAGGGACTCGGGGCGGCTTACATACCAGTTGTATATGGAAATAATGGTAGTAAAAAGAAATTCTTGACAGAAGTCACAGTTTGTCTGGTTTAGTTATGTTGGTTTGTGATGACAACTACTATACAGTATAGAATCAATGTTCATTTTTTTTTGTTCAACAATGAATATGAATTCTTCTTCATGGAAAAATAAGACATCCCCTGAAAATAAGACCTAGCGTATCTTTGGGGTTAAAAAATAATATAAGACACTGTCTTATTTTTGGGGAAACACGGTACTGTACAGTATATAATAAATGTTCGTTTCTTTTGTTCAACAATAAATGTGAATTCTTCTTCATGGAAAAATAAGACATCCCCTGAAAATAAGACCTAGAGCATCTTTGGGAGCAAAAATTAATATAAGACACTATCTTGTTTTCGGGAAAACACGGTAAGAAGCAGGAAAATCACATTCAAATTGGAAATGCAATGGCATGGACGATCTTGACTTTGGAATGTAATAGTATTCTTCCACATTGGCAATATTGACTTTTGCAGATTTGATTATTTTTGGTTTTGATCAAAAAATGTTCTCTCTGGAACTCTCTAATTCCTCCAGTGTGACTGCAGGTTCATGTCCTTCAGTCATGCCGGAGGATCAAAAGATTTCTAGAGGGAACGCATCTCTATGAATCTCTATTGCAGTGGTTCTCAACCTGTGATCCGTAGAACTAAAATATGGCCTCACCATTACAATACTGGTCTCACAAAACCCTCTTATAGTGCTTTGGCAACAGGAATGTCAGGAGAGAGAAGCTGACTATCCACGAAAGGCGTGACAACAAGCCTCCTGACTGCTGCTTCTCCTCCTCCCTACCTCCGAGCCGAACCGTTCCATATGGAGCCTGGAAGCGGCGGCACCTTGGTGTCTTTTTTAGGCCTGTATCTGGGGTTATTTGGGGTGC
Source organism: Anolis carolinensis (assembly GCF_035594765.1). NCBI lineage: Eukaryota > Metazoa > Chordata > Lepidosauria > Squamata > Anolidae > Anolis > Anolis carolinensis. The sequence continues at coordinate 14,720,720 of NW_026943822.1, read as the reverse complement.
TGATTCAGAAAATGGCCTTGGATAGACCACATCAGCTCTAGATTATGAAATATGGTTTTCAGTGGACGAGCAAATGGCGACTACTGGATGGCATATGTTCTGTATCAGAAACTAGAGCTGATGTGGTCTAGCCAATGCAGTTTTCTGAATCAGCACCCCAAATAACCAAACTAAATCTAAAGTTGACCACAAACTGATTCATAACCTTTTTGGTTTAGCTCAGTTTCCTACAGATTTTATCCATGATTTTATCGTGATGTATTGTATGTGTTTTTATAACTTGTTTTATTGTTGTTTGATTTGTTTTACTGCTTGTTTTTATATTGTCATGACCGGGCTTGGCCCCATGTAAGCCGCCCCGAGTCCCTTCGGGGAGATGGGGCGGGGTATAAGAATAAAATTATTATTATATTATTTGGTATTAATGTTGGAGAGTGGTGCCTGGTTAAAGTAGTCCCTGGTCAAAAAAAAATGTTGGGAGCCACTTCTCTAGTGCCTCCAATGCAGTTCTATAGTCAGCTTCCAATGGACATTGTCCATAAAATCATGCTGGAAGACTTAGAAATTATTAGAAACATAAACATAGGATAATTTTGAAGCCGTATAAAAACTTTCAAAATCTATCTGTGAAAACAGCAATTTCTTTGTTTATCTTTTTATTCACTTTTATGGAGGTCCTGTGTATTGCTAACCCCAGTTAATGTGGATGGCTGACTGTGTTTTTATGTAGGTGTGTGTGTATGTGTGTGTGCATCTTTTTTTGTATTCTAAGCAGTCCTGGCAAATTCAGACATCATAGCACCAAGTAAATGCGCTCCGTGACCCATGAACATCAGAAAGCCGGCTTCATCTTCTCGGAGCATTTGAATCTTTCCAATGCATCATTTACATCCGTCCCTCTTTGCTCCTCCTCTGAGTTTATCACGCACATATTTCCAATGCTCTTTTCCCTCCGTGGAAGGGAAAACAGACCCTGGGAAAGAAGGCGCACATAACACATGCAAAATATTAAAGCGAGCTTTTAATTAAGCACAGACATGAGGTATGCGATTCTTGGGGTATGAATCATAGCATTCACAAATTATGCATTGTTTGTAGAGTTGAAGACCTTCTTAAAATTGCCATGCAACTATTCTATCGAAAGGCTATAAGTTGCAGATTATTCATTCCAGGATAAATATATTATCCAAGATAGCAGGCATCCATTCCATTCTATTGTCATCTACGTGGCAGTAAAAAAAAATAATAGAAGAGAGATGAGTGCTGCAAACATTCATCAAGCTATCCTTATGAAACCTGTCAGAAGCATTTGCCTAATACAAAACAAAAGTCATGTTTAACAGCACTTATCTCAGTCAACATCAAGAGAAAGGCGTGTGTGTATGAAATACAAATTGTTACGGGGGGAATCAGACCTCCAGACTAGATGGCTTTCATCCAGTATAAAAAACAACATCCAATTTTAGGTTAGAGACACGAGAAAAGAAAGTTCTTTTGCACACAAGATGAGTTTAGTTAGTGGAATTCACAATGAAGGGGCGTGATAGTGGCCAAAGGATAAGGTAAAGGTAAAGGTTTTCCCTTGACATTAAGTCCAGTCGTGTCCGACTCTCCGTAGACACCTCCAATGTCACCTGGCCGGCATGACTGCATGGAGAGCTGTTACCTTCCCGCCGGAGCTGTACCTATTGATCTACTCACATTTGCATTTTTTTGAACTACTAGGTTGGCAGAAGCTGGGGCTTCAGTTTGAGTTAATCCGGATTCGAACCTGTGACCTTTTGGTCTGCAAGTTCAGCAGCTCCGTGCTTTAACACGCTAGGTATTATTCATAGAATCATAGAATACAGTAGAGTCTCACTTATCCAAGCTTCACTTATCCGATGTTCTGTATTATCCAGGGCAGTCATTTTTGTAGTCAATGTTTTCAATACATCGTGATATTTTGGTGCTAAATTTGTAAATACAGTAATTACAACATAACATTACTGTGTATTGAACTGCTTTTTCTGTCAATTTCTTGTAAAACATGATGTTTTGGTGCTTAATTTGTAAAATCTTGGAAACTAAGCAAGGGAAGTTCATTTCCTTGTAATGTACCATGTGTGGCCACTCGTTCTTGTCTTCTCGCCTGGACAACACAACAAATTCCTAGAGACCCATTAATCCATGATTATTGCTGTTAATGTATATATACAGTAGAGTCTCACTTATCCAAGCTTCAATTATTCAAGGTTCTGTATTATCCAAGGCAGTCTGCCTTTTAGTGGTCATTGTTTTTGTAGTAAATGTTGCAATGTTTTGGTGCTAAATTTGTAAATACAGTAATTACTACATATCATTACTGCGTATTGAACTGCTTTTTCTGTCAATTTGTTGTAAAACATGTTTTGGTGCTTAATTTGTAAAATCATAATGTAATTTTTGGTTTAATAGGCTTTTTTCTTAATCCCTCCTTATTAACCAACATTTTCGCTTATCCAAGATTCTGCCGGCCTGTTTATCTTGGATAAGTGAGACTCTACTGTAATAGAGTTGGACGAGACCATGTGGGTCATCTAGTCCAACCTCCTGCCATGTAGTAAAAGCACCATTAAAGCACCCCCGACAAATGACTACCCAGCCTCTGGTTAAAAGCCTCCAAAGAAGGAGCCTATCCCCAACTCCGAGGCAGAGAGTTCCGCTGCTGAACTGCTTTTCTTACAGTCAGGAAGTTCTTCCTAATGTTCAGGTGGAATTTCCTTTTCTGTAATTTGAACCCATTGCTCCTAGTTTCCAGGAGAGCAGAAAACAAGCCTGCTCCCTCTTCCTTATGACATCCTTTCACATACCGTGTTTCCCCGAAAATAAGACAGTGTCTTATATTAATTTTTGCTCCCAAAGATGCTCTAGGTTTTATTTTCAGGGGATGTCTTATTTTTCCATGAAGAAGAATTCACATTTATTGTTGAACAAAAAAATGAACATTTATTATATACTGTTCAGTAGTTGTCATCACAAACTGTGAATCCTATTAAGAATTCCTTTTACTACCAATATTTCCATGTACAACACTCTATGGTACGTACATTTACCAATCCTGCATGCTCTGGTGTTCTGTTTGGTGGGTATGTTTCGAAAGAAAAACTTTGCTAGGTCTTACTTTCGGGGGAGGCCTTATATTTAGGCAATTCAGCAAAACCTCTGCTAGGTCTTATTTTCTGGAGATGTCTTATTTCAGGGGAAACAGGGTATTTATACATGGCTATCATGTCTCCTCTCATCCTTCTCTTATGCAGGCTAAACAGACCCAGATGTGAGCGAAACGTCAGGAGAGGAAGTTTCTGGTACATGGCCATACAGCCCGAAAGACTCACAGCAACCCAATAACTATTTATCATGTCAGAAGTGAACCGAGGGTATAGTTGTAATGTATTTAAAAACACAAACAAAGTTAAAAACGTGGCATTTTAAATGCAAACATAACTGGCAGGGAGTCAGTGTAATGAGAACACAATTGGTCAGATTTGGGGTTTTGGAGGGTTGTTTGTGTGTCAGATCAACACACAAACAACCCAGATGCAAAAAAGTACTGACCGACTGTGTTCCCATTACATTAAATCCCGGTCGGCCCTGGTGGCTCAGTGTGTTAAAGCGCTGAGCTGCTGAACTTGCAGACCAAAAGGTCTCAGGTTCAAATCCCGGAGCGGAATGAGCGTCCACTGTTAGCCCCAGCTCCTGCCAACCTAGCAGTTCGAAAACATGCAAATGTGAGTAGATCAATAGGTATCGCTCTGGCGGGAAGGTAATGGCATTCCATGCAGTCATGCCGGCCACATGATCTTGGAGATGTCTATGAACAACCCTGGCTCTTCGGCTTAGAAATGGAGATGAGCACCAACCCCCAGAGTCGGACATGACTGGACTTAACGTCAGGGGAAAACTTTTACCTTTACCAGTTATCTATATATATAAAAAGGTAATGAAATTTCGGCCGAGGATAAAACAACAAAACTACACATCCCAGAAACACTAAACTTGGCAGCACAACCCCTCATCCATGCCTCTACGTTCATAAAATAAAAAGAAAAGAAAAATAAAGTCCTAATTAGAGGGAGAGGAAGAATTGTTTTTATTCCAATTGCTGCCAGTTAGAAGGCTAAGCTCCGCCCACTTGGTCCCCTAGCAACCCACTCAGCCCAGGGGACAGGCAGAGTTAGGTCTCACTTAGGCCTCTTCCACACTGCCTATAAAACACAGATTATCTGCCTCTATGTTCATACAACAAAAAGCTCCAGCTACTCCAGAAAACGGCCAGTCTTTGAGACTGCAAGGCTATTCGCTGCTATTCCACCTGGCCAACAAAGGATTCCCATAAGCCACAGCAACGCGTGGCTGGGCAAAGCTAGTGTTTGAATAAGAAACTCTGCATCTGAATAAGAAAACTCTGCATTTTTGTATAGTAAATCTGTTTTATGGATTTGCTGACTGTTGTGGACTGAAGAAATAGCCAAACACAAAACCAATGATAAGGAGAAGTCCATGTAAAGGGGACTCTGATTAAGGCACCATAAAATCCAGATTAACTCAAACTGAAGTGTGCCATTGGATTGGATCCAGATTGAATCACTCTTAGCCTACACCCATTCAATCATTCCGACATAAATTAGCCGTGTCTGATTCAAATCATGTCAATTTGAGTGGATCTGCTCTAAATCTAATCTAGTATCACAGATTTTTCTTTCATGTGTGTTTGGTTTTTTTTAAAAAAGTGAAAAACCCTTTCTTAGAACGTTGACTCCCAACATTTTAGTCATTATGAAGGACGTGAGCTAGATAAACACAGGGCTTTTGAATATATATATATATATATGAAAAAGAGTTGCTTGCTGCAAATGCCAGGCTGTGGAAGCACATGGTATCAACTTGCAGATGAATAGAACCCTTGCTCTGGGTTGTGTCCAGCTGGAAATATTTGAGGTTTTGACATCTGTCCAAGTCCTGGAAGAGTTTTCGATGTTGGTTTACTGGCAGACTGGCCTATACTGGGAGGGGAGGTGGCCCTCGGGGGGAAGAGAGTGACCCGGCGCTTCACACAATCTGTCTCCTTGCATTTCAGTCTTGATGCCGTCTGAAATGCTCTGTCGTCAGCAATGTACTTTCTCTGAAATGCTTCTGTTGTGTTTGGAAATCCAAGCAGAAGGGAATTCTGCAATCTCTAATACAGTTATGCAGATTTGCCTCACGACGATTTTCTCCTTTGCACAATTTGTTTGGGAATGTTGCTGCTTTGCACATTGACTCAGAGGTCGCGCCCATTGACTTCTATAGGATTCCACAGGATTTACAACTACTGTATATACTCGAGTATAAGCCGACCCGAATATAAGCCGAGGCACCTAATTTTACCACAAAAAAACTGGGGAAACTTATTGACTCGAGTATAAGCCGAGGGCGGAAAATGCAGCAGCTACTGGTAAATTTCAAAATGAAAATAGATCCCAAGGAAATTATATTGAGGCATCAGTAGGTTAAAGGTTTTTCAATATTTACCGTATTTCAAAGAAAAACAGTAAACTAGCTCTGTAAGTAGAAAAGTAGGGTCAACAAAAACAATATGGTATTAACAATAACATAATAATAACAACAACAACAACAACAACAACAACAACTTCATTTGTACCCTGCCCTATGTCCCCATTTCCCTCCTGCAATATTTGCAAGCCCTATATATTTATGTTTATATTTATCTAGAAATCTCTATGTGTGTGTGTGTGTGTGTGTGTGCGCGCGCGCGCATTTCCCCTGCAATATTTGCAAGCCCTACATATCTATATTCATATATATCTATCTGGACATCTCTCTCTATGTGATTATATCTGTATAGGATTTGCACAATTTGTTTGGGAATGTTGCTGCTTGGCAGCACATTGACTCAGAGGTCGCGCCCATTGACTTCTATAGGATTCTACAGGATTTACAACTAATGTATATACTGTATATACCCGAATATAAGCAGAGGCACCTAATTTTACCACAAAAAACTGGGAAAACATTGACTCCAGTATAAACTGAGGGTGGTAAATTTAAGAAATAAAAATAGATACCAATAAAATTACATTAATTGAGGCATCAGTATTATTGTTTCCTAATAACTAATAACTAAATAATATCCTAATAACTAAACACAGCTGTCTATTCTAAATAATATCTGAAAAATATGCATCACGATAAAGGTTCAAAGCATAGAACACAATATGTATGTTAGAGCATCATATACATAATAATGTTAACAATAATACAACTATAATACAACTGATGACCAAATTCAGTCAGCTGTAGTGGCACACAGTCGTAACTTACAGAGTAGTAACTGAAACTGGAGTAAACCTGGGAACCAGTAGTAAACGGCTTACATAAATGACTTACTTCGGCTCACAGCCAGCCACTCTAAAATAACATCTATTTGACCGGGATTCCTGGCTGGGAACTGTAAACGACTGCAACATCTGTTCCTCTATTTGGAAGCTTATCTCAGAAAAACTGAATTTATTGTCAACAAACTGAAGCTACGGCTAATTGACTGCATTTACAACCTGAGGAGTCCTATATAACTGCTTCAAGACTACAGAGACTTTGATTTGTTTTGACTCCAAGCCAGGTTTGAGCCAATTGATTTGTATACTGATATATTTAGTTTCACAGCATATTACATACCATTTTGGAGGGACTGAATGTACACATACTGTGCCGCTAACAAATTTTAGTTGGAGTCTTGTTGATATACAGTAGAGTCTCACTTATCCAAGCCTTGCTTATCCAAGCTTCTGGATAATCCAAGCCATTTTTGTAGTTAATGTTTTCAATGCATTATGATATTTTGGTGCTAAATTCGTAAATACAGTAATTACTACATAGCATTAATGTGTATTGAACTAGTTTTTCTGTCAAATTTGTTGTTAAACATGATGTTTTGGTGCTTAATTTGTAAAATCATAACCTAATTTGATGTTTAATAGGCCTTTCCTTAATCCCTCCTTATTATCCAAGATATTCGCTTATCCAAGCTTCTGCCGGCCCGTTTAGTTTGGATAAGTGAGGCTCTACTGTATGTCTGATATATGTTCTATACTGAAAACTGCTCTGTGTAGCATTTAAATCTGGATGATTGCAGTCTATAAACCTGATTGTTTCCTGTCTGGGATTCCCATTTTCAGAGTGTTGTTATTTATTTACTGTCATGATTTTAGAGTTTTTTTAATACTGGTAGCCAGATTTAGTTCATTTTCATGGTTCCCTCCTTTCTGTTGAAATTGTCCACATGCTTGTGGATTTCAATGGCTTCTCTGTGTAGTCTGACATGGTGGTTGTGAGAGTGGTCCAGCATTTCTGTGTTCTCAAATAATATGCTGCATCCGGGTTGGGTCATCAAGTGTTCTGCTATGGCTGACTTCTCTGGTTGGATTGGTCTGCAGTGCCTTTCATGTTCCTTGATTCGTGTTTTGCTCCATTCGGCAAAGGACAAGAAGGGATCCTCTCACCTCTGCAAGAGTCTACTGCAGGGGTCCCCAAACTTTTTAAGCCGAGGGCCGGTCCACAATCCTTCAGACTGTTGAGGGGCCGGATTATCATTTGAAAAAAAAAATACAAACAAATTCCGATGCACACTGCATATGTCTTATTTGTAGTGCAAAAACAACAACAACAACAACAAGAACAATGAAAGAACAATACAATATTTAAAAATAAAAACAATTTTAACCAACATACATTTATCAGGATTTCAATGGGAAGTGTGGTCCTGCTTCTGGCCAATGAGATAGTCAAGTTAATTAGGGTTGTTGTTGTTGTTGTGTGCCTTCAAGTCATTTCAGACTTTGGGCGAGCCTAAGTCTAAAATTTATTTATTTATTTATTTATTATTTACTGCATTTATTTACTACATTTGTATCACACCCTTCCACCCCAAAGGGGACTCAGAGTGGCTTACAAATTATATGTATATACAATATATTATATTATTAGCATAGCACAATATTAGCATTATATATTACTATATTGAGCTGTACCTCTATACTGTAATATTATTAGTAATATTATATGTAATATAGAATATATAATTAATATTATTATATGGTATTATTATTAGTATTACATTGTATTACATTGTAATATTTCTATCAATATTATATGTATATATAATATTATTATATTATTAAAACTGATATAAAAATTATATTATAAAACTGAGGGCAGGGGCCAGGTAAATGACCTTGGAGGGCCGCATCCGGCCCCCGGGCCTTAGTTTGGGGACCCCTGGTCTACTGTATACAAAGTAATATTTCCACGCTCTGATTTAAAGACCTAGGAAGCAGCCTTCCACTAGTCTAGGCAACTAACTGGTTGACTATGATTGTCAGAAGCTCTTCAAGCATTCAGACAGAGCGCTGTTGCTTCAACCACTATCTATCTATTCCTTCTGGCTGGAGATGCCAAGGATTAAATTTGGGGCATTTTTCATAGAAAGCATGTGCTTTGCCACTCCTCGAAAGGTTGGCTTTTATGAATGACCACACAGGAGAGCATTTGTTTCTTGGCTTCCAGCAGTTCGTTTGGGCAACTTGCTTGCAGGCAATCACATGAACCGCATCTGTCCTAGCTCATGGGATCTTGAAGAAAGACATTAAAGGAAAAACCCCTTTGGGCAATCCCATGTGTTCTTGTGGGCATGTGTCTGAGCACACCTCTCCGGAGGCAATCCCATGGGTGCCGAATGCCCCGTTGGCACTGGTTTAATCAAAATAGCCATGGCTGGAGAGGAATTTTGGACTTCTTTGAGGCTCTTTGTGTAAGACCTAACACTAGATGAGTTGAAACAAAACAAATTAAAAAGCTGCTATTATAGATTTAATATTGACCTACAGTCTTGACAAGAGATCATTATCGCACTGTCTTTCCCAAGTGGATGGCATATCAGGTATGCAGGCCAGGTTTGGTCTCTCTATCAGCTCCAGCTCCATGCAGGGATATGAGAGAAGCCTCCCACAAGGATGGTAAAAACATCAAAACATCCGGGCAATGTCCCCTGGGCAACGTCCTTGCAGATGGCCTATTCTCTCACACCAGAAGCGACTTGATGCAAGTCGCTCCTGACATGAAAAGAATATTATTTATTTATTTATTTATTTTTATTGTATGACACAGCAAACAAGATAAATAGGCAGGATTTCGTATCACAAAATCACAAGTTGAACACTTCCCAAGTGTCTAGGACTGTGTGATATATTTTCAGATGATGCACCCAGATCCCAGTAGAGTGGCCTTTTGCAGTTAACAGATCGTAATTTTGTCAATGCCTATTGTTTCCAAATGCCGGCTGAGATCTTTTGGCATGGCACCCAATGTGCCGATCACCACCGGGACCACCTGCACTGGTTTCAACCAGAGTCTTTGAAGTTCAATCTTGAGATCCTGATAGCAGCTGAGTTTTTTCTGTTGTTTTTCGTCAATGCGACTGTCACCTGGGATGGTAACATCAATGATCCAAATCTTTTTCTTCTCCACAACTGTGATGTCTGGTGTGTTGTGTTCCAGAACTTTTTCAGTCTGGATTGCTATTATTATTATTATTATTATTATTATTATTATTATTATTATTATTTTATTATGACACAGCAAACAAGATAGATATGCTGGATTTCATATCACAAAATCACAAGTCGAACACTTCCCAAGTGTCTAGGACTGTGTGATGTATTTTCAGATGATGCTTGCAGATCCCAGTCGGGTGGTCTTTTGCAGTTGGCAGATCATAATTTTGTCAATGTCTATTGTTTCCAAATGCCGGCTGAGATCTTTTGGCATGTCACCCAATGTGCCAATCACCACCGGGACCACCTGCACTGGTTTCTGCCAGAGTCTTTGAAGTTCAATCTTGAGGTCCTGATAGCAGCTGAGTTTTTTCTGTTGTTTTTCGTCAATGTGACTGTCACCTGGGATGGCGACATCAATGATCCAAACCTTTTCCACAACTGTGATGTCTGGTGTGTTGTGTTCCAGAACTTTGTCAGTCTGGATTCGGAAGTCCCACAGTATCTTTGTGTGTTCATTTTCCAATACTTTTGCAGGTTTGTGATCCCATCAGTTCTTTACTGCTGGGAGGTGGTACTTGAGGCATAAGTTCCAATGAATCATTTGGGCCACGTAGTTGTGCCTCTGTTTGTAGTCTGTTTGTGCAATTTTCTTACAGCAGCTGAGGAGATGATCAATGGTTTCGTCGGTTTCCTTGCAGAGTCTGCATCAGCTGATTTTTCGATCTTGCTCTTAATTGCATTTGTTCTGATGGCTTGCTCCTGGGCTGCAATAATAATAATAATCTATATATATAAAAGAGTGATGGCATCACGGCAGTTCACAAAACAACAAAACTACAGGCCCCCCAACCTCAAAATTTGACAACACAACCCATCATCCACGCCTCAAGGTTGATACAACAAAAAGAAAATAAAAATAAAATCCTAATTAGAGGGAGAGCAATAATTTTTTATATTCAATTGCTGCCAGTTCAGAGGGCTAATCTCTGCCCACTTGGTTGCCTAGCAACCAAGGGACAGCCAGGTTTCAGTTAGGGGACAGGCAGATTTAGGCCTCACTTAGGCTTCTTCCACAGATTATCTAATTTGCACTGGATTATATGGCAGTGTAGACTCAAGGCCCTTCCACACAGCTATATAACCCATTTATAATCTTATATTATCTGCTTTGCACTGGATTCTCTTGACTCCGCACTACCATATAATCCACTTCAGTGTGCATTTTATACAGCTGTGAAGAAGGGGCCTCAGATAATCCAGTTCTGAGCAGATAATATAAGATTAGAAATATACAGTAGAGTCTCACTTATCCAACGTAAACAGGCCGGCAGGATAAGTGAATATGTTGGATAATAAGAAGGGATTCAGGAAAAGCCAATTAAACATCAAATTAGGTAATCGTTATACAAATTAAGCACCAAAACATCATATTATACAACAAATTTGACAGAAAAAGTAGTTCTATGCGCAGTAATGCTATGTAGTATTTACAGTAGAGTCTCACTTATCCAACACTCGCTTATCCAACGTTCTGGATTATCCAACGCATTTTTGTAGTCAATGCTTTCAATATATCGTGATATTTTGGTGCTAAATTCATAAATACAGTAATTACTATATAGCATTACTGTGTACTGAACTACTTTTTCTGACAAATTTGTTGTCTAACATGATGTTTTGGTGCTTAATTTGTAAAATCATAACTTAATTGGATGTTTAATAGGGTTATCCTTAATTCCTCATTATCCAACATATTCGCTTATCCAACGTTCTGCCGGCCCGTTTATGTTGGATAAGTGAGACTCTACTGTACTGTATTTACAAATTTACCACTAAAATATCACAATGAATTTAAAACACTGACTACAAAAACATTGATTATGAAAAGGCAGACTGCGTTGGATAATCCAGAACATTGTATAAGCGAATGTTGGATAAGTGAGATTCTTCTTTAATATGAAATCATTACTGGGATAGAATAATGCAGAACAATATAATCTCTAAAACCAGGACAGTAAATAAACAGGGGAATTCCAGACAGGAAACAATCAGGGCCAGCTAACACCTCCCAACAAAGTATTCCCATCATCAAAGTCTGGAAAATCCTGTTTTCTCAGGGCCACAGACAGTAGAAGCACATAAAATATCGCAAACAAGATCACTCTGAAAACAAGGGTATTCCAGACAGGAAACAATCAGGGCCAGCTAACACCTCCCAACAAAGTATTCCCATCATCAAAGTCTGGAAAATCCTGTTTTCTCAGGGCCACAGACAGTAGAAGCACATAAAATATTGCAAACAACACCACTCTGAAAACAAGGGAATTCCAGACAGGAAACAATCAGGGCCAGCTAACACCTCCCAACAAAAAATTCACTCAGGGAGGAAACAGCCAGGCTTTAAAGCTGCAAGGCCATTACATCCTAATCATTTTTCCTAATTGTAGCATTCATACTTGCCTCCAACAAACAAAAAAAACCAATCAGAAATAATGTATATTCACAACCTTTAGGAAATATTATCCCCTGATGGTGCAGCGTGTTAAAGCGCTGAGCTGCTGAACTTCTGGACCGAAAGGCCACAGGTTTGAATTGGGGGAGCGGAGAGAGCCCCCACTGTTAGCTCCAGCTTCTGCCAACCCAGAAGTTCGAAAACATGCAAATGTGAGTGCATCAATAGGTACTGCTCCGGCGGGAAGGTAACGCCGCTCCATGTAGTCATCCCACATGACCTTGGAGGAGTCTACGGACAACGCCGGCTCTTCGGCTTAGAAATGGAGATGAGCACCAACCTCCAGAGTTAGACACGACTGGACTTAATGTCTGGAGAAAACCTTTACCCTTGACCTTAACTACCACCAATTCCTCAATACTTTATTTCCCATACCACCATACTTCGCCACAGCAACGCGTGGCCGGGCACAGCTAGTAATAATAATAATAATAATAATAATAATAATTGGTATATATATCTGTTTGTGGGAGCCTGTCCGTGTAAGTGGACATCCCAGACACATATACACACACACACACACATACATATTTTCACGTTTATTACGGTATGTGTATAGATGTCTCTGTTTCTCTTTCTCCCTTTCACTTTCCCCCTTCAGTAGCTGCAAACCTGAGTTCAAATTGGAAAAGGAATTTATTTAGGAGAGGGGAAAGGAGAGAAAGGGAGAGAATCTTGCACTTCCCTGTAGGCTCAGGCAAAAGCAACGGCTGCAGCTCGCCCAATTAATATTTTTGCCATCTTGACACACTCTGATGCTCTGATATTGCTTGGTTGTGGTGGTTTTCATTTGTGAAGTGTTGGAGGGCAGGCTGCCAGGTCTTTAGTCCATCTTGGCTAGTATTGGTGTTATTAGGAAATGAGGGCTCCTTGGGTTCCCTTCCCACAAGCCCAATGGGGGGCTCTACCTCTAAATTCCTAACATGACTGATGTTTCTGCCACAAGAAATCCAGTTTCGGCCAGGAAGCGAAGAATGCTGGGAACGTTGCTCCTGACAAAATCGTGCTCCCTACAGCCTGCAAGAAGCTGTCTTTTCCAATGTTAGTCTCCATGGCATGGGAAGGAGCCTTGCCACCGCAGTTTTCCTAACTGGAGGGATAATGAGAGACGTTGGCCCCCGGCATGCGAGTCCACAGTCCTAGTTGTCGATGCGGTTTTGCATTCTGTTGCATTCCTCCCGTTTCCCTTATATAAAATAGTCGATGATAATTGAAATAATTAATCTCCAAGTCAGTGGTGCTGCATCGGATTAGCCGGCTCCGAGTGTGCAACGCAGCCTGACAACTCCTGGCACAGAACTGCTGCTGGACATGAACTTCAGAATTGTTTTTTTTTTTTTTTGCAATCTAGACAACTTTCTGATCCCCTTCAAGTGGCTTAGGCCAACAATGAGGGCAAGTGGGTCTGCCTTCTTCCCCTGGAAAAGGGAGAGAGACTTGTTCTCAATGTTCCAGAAGCAGATATAATACGTTGCATCGTCGTTTTCTCTGACTGTTCCTCCATCTTTAATGACCAGATAGTTTCAAAGGAAAAAAAACCCCGTTCTATATATGTACTTAAGGAGCCTCCGGTGGCTCAGTGTGTTAAAGCGCTGAGCTGCTGAACTTGCAGACCAAAAGGTCCCAGGTTAAAATCCGGGAAGCAGAGTGAGCACCCGCTGTAAGCTCCAGCTTCTGCCAACCTAGCAATTCGAAAGCATGCAAATATGAGTAGATCAATAGGTACCGCTCTGGTGGGAAGGTAACGGTGTTCCATGCAGTCATGCTGGCCACATGACCTTGGAGGTGTCTACGGACAACGCCGGCTCTTCGGCTTGGAAATGGAGATGAGCACCAACCCCCAGAGTCAGACACAACTGGACTTAACGTCGGGGGAAACCTTTACCTATATATGTACAGTAGAGTCTCACTTATCCAAGCTAAACGGGCCGGCAGAACCTTGGATAAGCGAATATCTTGGACAATAAGGAGGGACTAAGGAAAAGCCTATTAAACATCAAATTAGGTTATGATTTTACAAATTAAGCACCAAAACATCATGTTATACAACAAATTGGACAGAAAAAGTAATTCAGTATACAGTAATGTTATGTTGTAATTACTGTATTTACGAATTTAGCACCAAAATATCACGATATATTGAAAATATTGACTACAAAAATGGCATGGATTATCCAGAAGCTTGGATAAGCGAGACTCTACTGTACTTAACTTTTGGCTTACATTTGCACAGATGATTGATCCCATATTGAGTTATTTACTAGGAATTTGTGTCATTTTGGATAATGAGGTGACAAACACAATGTGACAGATGGGAGAATATACTGTTGTCGAAGGCTTTCATGGCCGCAATTACTGGGTTGCTGTGAGTTTTCCGGGCTGTATGGCCATGTTCCAGAAGCATTCTCTCCTGACGTTTCACCCACATCTGTGGCAAGTGGGCATTTAATTTGCAAGGCCATTAAATCCTAATTAAGGTGGCCAATTACAACGTTCACACTTTCCTCCAACAGCAAAGTTTTTTCTCCCACCCTGGACTTTCCACAGATATATAAACCCCACTTGCCTAGTTTCCAACAGACCTCACAACCTCTGAGGATGCCTGCCATAGATGTGGGTGAAACATCAGTACAGAATGCTTCTGGAACATGGCCATACAGCCCGGAAAACTCACAGCGATCCAGATAAATATACTGTATATTGGGATGAGTTAATTTTGGATTCGTTCACATGCAGTCGACCCTCCCCATTTGCGGATTTTATTTATGTGGATTTGCTTATGCACAGATTTGGTTAAAATGTTCTTTCTGGGAATGTCTAGTGTGTGGAAGTTGAGCATAGAAACATGTTGAAAAACCTAGGACCTTATCACATTAGGAAATACTCAGTTTCTGAGACGGTTTGAGAATGATTTCGAACGGGTCCCTTCACATGACGTTTGCCCCATCCCATCAGTATTCCGTCAGAATCCGTCTGCAAAGAGTTGCAGAAACGGATTATTTGCAGACAGAATTCTGATCATGTTTTTTTGAAATACTACGGATTCTTCTATTGCTGTAGTGCTGTTTTTATGTATGATAGGAAAATCCCATCAGTGAATGTGACGGCAAACTGGACAAAGCTGTGGTCGCAGAATGGCCAGTGGTTCATGTTGTAATGATGGTAGCATGAATCATGGCTTTCCATGGACTTGGAGTGAGTAGACATGCACCCAAATATTTGTACCATCCGATTTAGCTTTCCTTTAAGATGCAACTATAAAAAAACAAGCTACACCTCAAATATTTTTTTTTTCATGCCAAAAGTAACTTGAGAACATACTGGTGTGAGAGAATTGGCCGTCTACAGAGACGTTGCCCAGGGGATGCCCGAATGTGTTACCATCCTGCTGGGAAACTTCTCTCACGTCCCTACAAGCTAGAGCTGACAGACAGGAGCTCACCTTGTCTCGCGGATTAGAACCGCCAACCTTCAGGTCAACACCGCAACCTTCAGGTCAGCAGTCCAGCCGGCACAAGGGTTTAACCCATTGCACCTACCTCCTAAGAGGAACATGGGTTTATCAAGCTGGAAATGAAGAAATAGTTACTGTAATCTGAAAGAGAAGACCATGCATCTCATTGTGGTGGGCAAGTTGTTTACTCGGTGCTTTCTAGGCACCATCAAGGCCATTGACATCCATTTTTTCTTACGATTTCAAAGCAGAATTGGACTAGGCAAGCATCAAATTGGAAAAACACACATTCAAAGAGAGCTGTGCATTGTAAATTAGGACACATGGCCACTCTAGTGCCAGGACGGAAGGAAGTTTCCATTCCATCATCTTTCAGATTATTTTGCAGGATGCTGAAAGGCAGGAATCAAAGCTGTGGTTTTCTTTCATCATTGTTTGTTTATCTGGCTGCTTCCTTGGAATAAGCAGACAGATGGATCTCACTATATGAGCGTATAAGACGGTCCTGCAGTGCCTTCAGACAAAAGGCTGTCATCTGTAACTTAACACACATGGACACCCTAAATCAGAACTTTCCAAACCTTTTATGTTACTGATACTTTTTGAAAGACATGCATCATTTCGTGACACAGTAATTCAGTTCAACCAGGAAACTGGAAGTTAAACCAACCCCTTATATGAGGCATGAATACAGAAACAAGTTGTAATAACGAAATGTATGGGGGCACAAGATATCTCATGAAAACTTTTCATTTATATATATACTAGCTGTGCCCGGCCACGCATTGCTGTGGCGAAGTCTGGTGGTATGGGAAATAAAGTATTGAGGAATTGGTGGTAGTTAAGGTAAAGGGTAAAGCTTTCCCCCCGACATTAAGTCCATTATAAATGGGTTATATAGCTGTGTGGAAGGGCCTTGAGTCTACACTGCCATATAATCCAGTTAAAATCAGATAATCTGTATTTTATAGGCAGTGTGGAAGAGGCCTAAGTGAGGCCTAACTCTGCCTGTCCCCTGGGCTGAGTGGGTTGCTAGGAGACCAAGTGGGCGAAGTTTAGCCTTCTAACTGGCAGCAATAGGATAAAAACAATTATTCCTCTCCCTCTAATTAGGACTTTATTTTTCTTTTCTTTTTGTTGTATGAACATAGAGGCATGGATGAGGGATTGTGCTGCCAAGTTTAGTGTTTCTGGGATGTTTAGTTTTGTTGTTTTGTCCTAGGCCGAAACTTCATTACACTTTTATATATATAGATTTCAAAATATATGATTTATTGCTTATTTCACATAGACACAAAAGATTCGTGTTATATTTGCATGACACACCACCACACTAATGTACCGCGGCACACAACTTGGAAAGTTCTGGCCTAAGTATCGACAAACTCCACTTGAGAAGCATCTTATAAGGTAAAGGTAAAGGTTTTCCCTGATGTTAAGTCCAGTCGTGTCCGACTCTGGGGGGTTGGTGCTCATCTCCATTTCTAAGCCGAAGAGCCAGCGTTGTCCGTAGACACCTCCAAGGTCATATGGCCGGCATGACTGCATGGAACGCCGTTACCTTCTCACTGGAGCAGTACCTATTGATCTACTCACATTTGCATGTTTTCAAACTGCTAGGGTAGCAGAAGCTGAAGCTAACAGCGTGCGCTCACTCTGCTCCCCGGATTTGAACCTGGGACCTTTCGGTCTGAAAGTTCAGCAGCTTAGCACTTTAACACACTGAGTTATCGGAGGCTCCAGAAGCATCTTATGCTTCTGCCATTTTGCTCCTGATTTTTAAAGAAGTGCATCATGCTTTCATCTTTCTTTGACTCTTAGCACTCTCTTTGACGCATTTGTCCCCGTGTAAGAGAAATAGATTAAATAATAATAATAATAATAATAATAGCAACAACAACAACAACAACTTTATTTTTATACCCCTCCCCATCTCCCCGAAGGGACTCAGGGCGGCTTACATGGGGCCTGGCCCGAGAAAATAAACAAATAACAGTAACAAAGCAATAAAACAATTATCCCAGTAAAAAACATCAACATCAATAAAAACAATCATTAAAATCAACAAGCAGGATACAGTGTTAAAAACAGGAGACTAATTCGTAAATCAGTAAATATATGGATTTTTTTTCTCCCCTGAGACTACTCTGAATTATTCGTTCTTCCAGCATGACTTCTGTAGGAAGCTGATCATTGGAAGACCTAGAGATTCCAAAGGGGAACATTTCTAATCAAATCCATGAATAAAATGACCTCTGCAAAAGTCAAAACCGCAAATGGTTGTGGAGAAGAAGCTGTATTTCTTTTGTTTTTCAACATTTGTCTAAATGTAACTAATACATTAATTAAATGAAAAGAAATACTCATCCATCTCATTTGAATTGGTAAGCAACCCACAATAACCCCAACATGTTAAGTTGCCAAATATCCCCTCTCACTTTCCCAAGGAACGACTTGTCCTCTTAAAAATTAAGACTACCGAGCCCATTATACCCATATGAAAACACTATTTAGATTTTGCTTGTTTGTTTGGGGTTTTTTTGTAACATTTGCCCTAATTTCCCTGTATCATATGATGCTGACCGATGTGCTAAGCTGGAATGCGTCACATTTTGTTGTATTTACTTGATTATCTTATGATGTGTGGATGATCAGAAGTAAACGTTGGATCAAAGCTGTCATATTTGAGACATCAGTGGTTTTGGGTGTTGGCAGATCAGATTCCTGCTCTTCAACTTGTGTTGCAATCAATGGCTTAGCGCAATTAATTACACTTTGGTTCACTGAGAGTCACACAAACTAATAAACCATTGGCGTGGTCTTTTTCATTTTTTACAATCTTAAAAATGGTAAGATGTTTGGGACAAAGTTGATATTGCATCATCCACAAAAAAAGCTATTTAGGATCATGATTGTGCTGGCAGCTCTCCACATATGAATGTGATTATCCACTGATTTTTGCGGATTATTCAGTGATTTGATCTGACCATTTAAATGTGACTCTACTGTACTGTGTTTCTAAAGCAGGGCTTTCCAAAGATTTCATGTTGGTGCCACACTTTTTCAATATGCATCATTTCGCAACATAGTAATTCAGTTTTACTAGCAAACTGGAAGCTAAACTAAACCCATATAAAAGATTTGGATGCACACATCAATTGTAATAATGAAATATATGGGGACACAACTTATTTCATGAAAACCTTTAATTTATATTTTTAAAAGATGCATGATTTGGAAGATAATAACATAGGTAAAAGTAAAATTTTTCCCCTGACATTAAGTCTAGTTGTGTCCGACTATGGAGGGTGGTGCTCATCCCTTTTTCTAAGCTGAAGAGCCGGCGTTGTCTGTAGAAACCTCCAAGGTCTTGTGGCCGGCATGATTGCATGGAGTGCTGTTACCTTCCAGCCGGAGCAATACCTATTGATCTACTCACATTTGCATGTTTTCGAACTGCTAGGTTGGCAGAAGCTGGGACTAACAGTGGGAGCTCACCCCGCTCCCCGGATTTGAACCACCGACCTTTCGGTCAGGAAGTTCAGCAGCTCAGCAGGAGCCCCAAGATAATAACATACATTTCTAATTTTTGTCATTTAATAATAATAATAAAACAGGGTAAATTCTTATACCCCACCACTATCTCCCCGAAAGCCCTCGGGGAGGCTTACATATGGGACAAAATGCCCATAGACACAAATACAAAACAATCCATCAAAGCAAAAACACAATCAAAATAAAACATAGTTAAATATAGGTAAAGGTTTCCCCTGACGTTAAGTCCAGTCATGTCTGACTCTGGGGGTTGGTGCTCATCTCCATTTCTAAGCCGAAGAGCCGGTGTTGTCCATAGACACCTCCAAGGTCATGTGGCCGGCATGACTGCATGGAGCGCCGTCACCTTCCCGCCGGAGCGGTACCTATTGATCTACTCACATTGGCATGTTTTCGAACTGCTAGGTTGGCAGAAGCTGGAGCTAATAGCGGGCGCTCACTCTGCTTTCCGGATTTGAACCTGGGACCTTTCGGTCTGCAAGTTTAGCAGCTCAGCGCTTTAACACACTTCGCCACTGGGGCTCTTCTAGTTAAATATAGCAATGCAGATAAAAGCACAATTCAATAAAACGTAAGAGTATAAAACAGAAGCGTTAAAACTCAATCCAAACAATACTCAACAAAACAAATTGCCGTAGTACAATGGGCGTGATCAGGCTATTAAAGGGCCGGACATCAGATAGTACAAATCGTTCACGCAACACACCAACACAATGCAACCAACACACCAATGTGTTGCGACACACACTTTGGAAAGCTTTGTACTAAAGGCTCGATATCAGTTTATTTTTATTTTTTTTAATAGTTTTTATTGAATTTAATTTTTTCACACCATAATTACTTTTATCACATAGCAGATATATAATGTATCATACAATGCTTGCATAATTATTTTATATCTACTGTTGATTTATATCTACTACAATGTTAACATTTGTCCATCTATATTTCTTCACCACTGTGTATCCCACCCCGAGCCACTTCTTATATATTGTCCAACCAAAATCTCATTTCTTCCTGAGGCCGTAGCCCTCCATCCCTTTTTTGAAGTCCTTTCTCAATAAATTTCCCCCATACATCATCAAAATCATTTTTTTTCCATATTCCTCTTTTAACTTTTAATTTGCATGTTAGCTTGTCATTTATTGCCAATTTCCATACTTCCTTATACCATTCTTCAATCTGAACATTTATTACTTTTCTCCAGTTGCTATAAGCATTCTTGCTATTGTCAATAAATTTGTTATTGCTTCTTTTTCTTTTTTATCCATCTTATTGTTATTATAAATTGATAATAATGCAATACCAGGGCTTCTTTCCAGTTTGATGTTCATTATATCCTCTATCTCGTTAAATATTTTATACCAAAATTTCCTTACATATTTACAATGCCACCACACATGTATATATGTTCCCACTTCCTGACAGCCTCTCCAGCAATTTTTTGGATGGTTTTTATTAATATTTGACATTTTTAATGGCGTTAAATACCATTTCCAAATTATCTTATAATAATTTTCTTTAACTCTTATTGATAAATTTTTCAAGTGCCTTTGTTTCCACAATTGCAACCATTCCATTTCATTTATTTTCACCTCTAACTCCTCCTCCCATATTTCCTTAAGAGTGGCATTTTTTTCTCGCTCCTTCTTTTATTCCACCCAATAAGGGTAGTTTTGGGGTAGGAAGAAAATGCCGTTTGGAGAACAAAGTGTCTTAATTTTGCCCCCCTTCCATCTCTACTTCCACTCCTCACTTGTTATGAGGAGGGAAAGTATGCATGTGGCATATTCTACTTTCTGCATGTGGCATATTCTACTTTCTGCATGTGGCATATTCTACTTTCTGCATGTGGCATATTCTACTTTCTGCATGTGGCATATTCTACTTTCTGCATGTGGCATATTCTACTTTCTGCATGTGGCATATTATACTTTCTGCATGTGGCATATTATACTTTCTGCATGTGGCATATTCTACTTTCTGCATGTGGCATATTCTACTTTCTGCATGTGGCATATTATACTTTCTGCATGTGGCATATTCTACTTTCTGCATGTGGCATATTATACTTTCTGCATGTGGCATATTATACTTTCTGCATGTGGCATATTCTACTTTCTGCATGTGGCATATTCTACTTTCTGCATGTGGCATATTCTACTTTCTGCATGTGGCATATTCTACTTTCTGCATGTGGCATATTCTACTTTCTGCATGTGGCATATTCTACTTTCTGCATGTGGCATATTCTACTTTCTGCATGTGGCATATTATACTTTCTGCATGTGGCATATTATACTTTCTGCATGTGGCATATTCTACTTTCTGCATGTGGCATATTCTACTTTCTGCATGTGGCATATTCTACTTTCTGCATGTGGCATATTATACTTTCTGCATGGGGCATATTATACTTTCTGCATGGGGCATATTATACTTTCTGCATGGGGCATATTATACTTTCTGCATGTGGCATATTATACTTTCTGCATGTGGCATATTCTACTTTCTGCATGTGGCATATTATACTTTCTGCATGTGGCATATTCTACTTTCTGCATGTGGCATATTCTACTTTCTGCATGTGGCATATTATACTTTCTGCATGGGGCATATTATACTTTCTGCATGGGGCATATTATACTTTCTGCATGGGGCATATTATACTTTCTGCATGTGGCATATTATACTTTCTGCATGTGGCATATTCTACTTTCTGCATGTGGCATATTATACTTTCTGCATGTGGCATATTCTACTTTCTGCATGTGGCATATTATACTTTCTGCATGTGGCATATTATACTTTCTGCATGTGGCATATTATACTTTCTGCATGTGGCATATTATACTTTCTCACTTTCAGGCAAGTTATGTGTCTTGTGCGATCCATATTCTCCATCTACACTGTAGAATTAATGCAGTTTGGCACCACTTCAATGGCCATGGCTCAATGCGATGGAATCCTGGGAATTGTTGTTTGGTGGGGGCATCACCATACTTTGGCAATAAAGGCTAAAGACTTTATAAAACTACTAACTTTATAATTCAGTATCAAAAATTTGAGCCATGACCATTAAAGTGGCATTCACTCTACTGTCATTGCACCCAGAGAGATCTCCAAAATGTACTTTTCTTACAATCCTGGCCACAAAGCCACTAACTAAAAACAAAAAGGGGGGGGAGGGAACTTTCCTATCATGCAGACTCATTGGATGTTCATACATATGTTACCACTCTTTTCGTGGTTAAAAGAGCCAATTTTTGTATTCCTCTTGTTCCTCCTCTCCCCTCCTTTCCCCCCATTGCTCTTTAACACTGCAGATTGTTTTTCCATACATCATGGAAAGGATTCCTCCTTTTTCTTCTTTTTAAATGGGTGATGTTTTTGTCGAAACAATTGGGCAATGTTCTTGTGGCAGTGCCAGCTGTAATACCACAGGAAGAGCTGTGTCCGCTGGAAATATCACCAGAAGCACAGAACCCGCAGTCTTTTCTAAAAACACGAAAATCATCTTGAAATGGAGTTGAGTATTATGCAGTGACTCAAAGGCGATGGCAAGGGTCCCTTTGGCTTTTGTTGTTTTTCTGGATCTTGTGGTACATTCGTTTTTTTTGAAATATAATTATTCTTTATTATTATTATTTTAATATAAAGACTTTAATCCATATTCAGAAGGGAACAAAAGACAAATGGAACGAACAAAAGAAAAAAGAGATAAGTGTATTGTTGTTTGCAACTTGGTCGCTTCAACTACAGTCTCCAAGTATTTTTTGATTCCTGATAACAGTAGAGTCTCACTTATCCAACATAAACGGGCCGGCAGAATGTTGGATAAGCGAATATGTTGGATAATAAGGAGAGATTAAGAAAAAGCCTATTAAACATCAAAACAGGTTATGAATTTACAAATTAAGCACCAAAACGTCATGTTATACAACAAATTTGACAGAAAAAGTAGTTCATTACACATTAATGCTATGTAGTAATTACTGTATTTACGAATTTAGCACCAAAAGATCACGATATATTGAAAACACTGACTACAATGTGTTGGATAATCCAGAACATTGGATAAGCGAGTGTTGGATAAGTGAGACTCTACTGTAAATCCAAATCAATTTTAATTGCTTCCAAGTATTTTGGCTCATAGGCCAATTTCAAAGCAAAGTTCGTCCTTTATTTATGAACCCTGCTTCTTTGCGTTGCACATAAGTCTAATCAAGGGCCAGATATTTCAGTAAATTATCTCTAGTTTACACATTTTGTCATTGTGTTACATTGGAAGAATGGTGATTTCAGGCCTCTTTTGCTCTAAAAAACATTTATTTGTCTTTTTTTGGGAAGTCCATAGTATCTCTGGAGCTCTCCTCCTGTGCCACATTTCAAATACGGTAGAGTCTCACTTATCCAGCATAAACAATAATATTCATATGTGTTGTCGAAGGCTTTCATGGCCGGAATCACTGGGTTGCTGTGAGTTTTTTGGGCTATATGGGCATGATCCAGAAGCATTCTCTCCTGATGTTTCACCCACATCTATGGCAAGCATTCACAGAGATTGTGAGGTCTGTTGCAGACTAGGCAAGTGGAGTTTATATATTTATTTGTCTTTTTTGGGAAGTCCATAGTATCTCTGGAGCTCTCCTCCTGTGCCACATTTCAAATACAGTAGAGTCTCACTTATCCAGCATAAACAATAATATTCATATGTGTTGTCGAAGGCTTTCATGGCCAGAATCACTGGGTTGCTGTGAGTTTTTTGGGCTGTATGGCCATGTTCCAGAAGCATTCTCTCCTGATGTTTCGCCCACATCTATGGCAAGCATTCACAGAGATTGTGAGGTCTGTTGCAAACTAGGCAAGTGGAGTTCATATATTCAGGGTGGGAGAAAGAACTCTTGTCTGTTGGAGGCAAGTGTGAATGTTTCAATTAATGAACTTGATTAGCATTGAACAGCCTTGCAGCTTCCAAGCCTGGCTGCTGATTGCCTGGGGGAATTCTTTGTTAGGAGGTGTTAGCTGGCCCTGATTGTTTCCTGTCTGGAATTATCCTGTTTTTTTAGAGCTATTCTTTATTTACTATCCTGATTTTAGAGTTTTTTAAATTATTTGTAGCAGATTTTGTTCATTTTCATGGTTTCCTCCTTCCTGTTGAGATTGTCCGCATACTTGTGGATTTCAGTGGCTACTCTGTGCAGTCCGACATGGTGATTGTGAGAGTGGTCCAGCATTTCTGTGTTCTTAAATTATATTCTGTGTCCTGGTTGGTACGATAAGTGCTCTGCCATGGCTGACTTCTCTGGATGGATTACTCTACAATAGCTTTCGTGTTCCTTGATTTGTGTTTGGACAATTCTCTGTAGACTTGTCCACAGCTGTATGGCATACGGTAGACTCCTGCAGAGGTGAGAGGATCCTTCCTGTCCTTCACTAAACGTAGCATTTGTTGAATTTTCTTTTTTAAAAAATATTTTTAATTTTCAAGTAATATGTACAGCGAAAGTGTGGGAATAAAGATGTTTATAGAAAAGAAAGGTAGAAATAATAAAGGAAAAAAAGGGAGAGAGAGAGAAATAATAATAATAATAATAATAATAATAATAATAATAATAATAACAAAAAATAATATAAAATAAAATAAATATGTACATACATTGACTTCCATCTTTTACACAGTTACTTTAATATGTTTTTGATTGCCTTTTTCTTATCTCTTTCTCTCTAATGTCAGTATCTTCTTACACTCAAACCATAATAACAAGTCTTATGCTCAAATTAACACCTTCATTTGTTCTTCTTTCAAGTACAGTAGTCTCACTTATCCAAGCTAAACGGGCCGGCAGAAGCTTGGATAAGCGAATATCTTGGATAATAAGGAGGGATTAAGGAAAAGCCTATTAAACATCAAATTAGGTTATGATTTTACAAATTAAGCACCAAAACATCATGTTATACAACAAATTTGATAGAAAAAGTAGCTCAATATGCAGTGATGTTATGTTTTAATTACTGTATTTACGAATTTAGCACCAAAATATCATGGTACAGTAAAGTCTTGCTTATCCAACATTCTGGATTATCCAACACATTTTTGTAGTCAATGTTTTCAATACATCATGATATTTTAGTGCTAAATTCGTAAATACAATAATTACTACATAGTATTACTGCGTATTTAACTACTTTTTCTGTCAAATTTGTTGTCTAACATGATGTTTTGGTGCTTAATTTGTAAAATCATAACCTAATTTGATGTTTAATAGGCGTTTTCTTAATGCCTCCTTATTATCAAACATATTCACTTATCCAACATTCTGCCGGCCCGTTTATGTTGGATAAATGAGACTCTACTGTATATTGAAAACATTGACTACAAAAATGGCTTGGATAATCTAGAGGCTTGGATAAGCGAGAGGCTTGGATAAGTGAGACTCTACTGTAGTTTTTTTAAAATCAAATCCCAGTTAGTTTGTTTTTTAGGTCTACCGTAATTATTTTTTGATAAGTACGTCAACTTGTCCATATTCATTATTTCCAGCACCTTATTTATCCAGCAGTTTATCTCGGGTGTTTCTTTCTTTTTCCAATATTTAGCATATGTCATTCTTGCTGCCGTCGTTTGTTGAATTTTCTTAGTGGGTCTGTAGATAGTTTGTAGGTTGTGTTTCTTCATAATTTTCTTTATGTGGCAGGTGGTTCCCTTTTCCTCTGGGTGGGTCTTTGTCTTGACTCTCGTGGCTTGTTCCTGGTCTTGCAGCTCTTCTGTTGTCCGTGGTAGAGTTTCCATTGGCCTGTAGAGCCCAGTTTAGGTGGTTGAGTCCACCTTGGAGGAGGTAGGGTTTGCAGTGGAAATTCGAACAGGGGCCGCAATTGGTCCCTGGGCTGGACAATGGACATGTCCACCCTAACCTCAGCAAATATGGAAGGCTGACTCTGTATAGATTCCTTCCAATAATGAGTTAATGGTGTTTGTTGCAGCAAGGAGTATGATAAAGCTTCTGGGAGAGTTGAATCCCAGGTCCCAGCGGATGCTCTAAGCCAGGGGTCCCCAAACGTTTTAAACAGGGGGCCAGTTCACGATCCTTCGGACCGTTGGAGGGCCAGACTATAGTTGGCCACCGAGCAATAATAATTACAGTAGAGTCTCACTTATCCAACACTCGCTTATCCAACGTTCTGGATTATCCAACGCATTTTTGTAGTCAATGTTTTCAATACATCATGATATTTTGGTGCTAAATTCGTAAATACAGTAATTACTACATAGCATTACTGTGTACTGAACTACTTTTTCTTTCCAATGTTGTTGTAGAACATGATGTTTTGGTGCTCAATTTGTAAAATCATAACCTATTTTAATGTTTAATAGGCTTTTTCTTAGTCTCTCCTTATTATCCAACATATTCGCTTATCCAACATTCTGCCAGCCCGTTTATGTTGGATAAGTGAGACTCTACTGTAATAACAACAACAACAACAACAACAACAATAAAAAAGTGGGTTGAAAGAGACCCTTTGGGCTATTGAGTCCAACCCCCTTCTGCCTTTGTGCACCGAAAGCACAAGCAAAACACCCCTGACAGATGGCCACCCAGCCTCAATGTTAATAATAATAATAATAATAATAATAATAATAATAATAATAATAATAATAATAATAAAGAGGGTTGGAAGAGACCCCTTGGGCCATTTACTCCAACCCCCTTCTGCCTTTGTGCACCAAAAGCACAAGCAAAGCATCCCTGACAGAGGGCCACCCAGCCTCAATGTTAATAATAATGATAATAATAATAAGGGTTGTAAGAGAAGAAGAGGCCCCTTGGGTCATTTAGTCCAACCCCCTTCTGCCCTTGTGCCATGGGGGCCGGATAGATGGCTTCGATGGGCGGCATCTGGCCCCCGGGCCTTAGTTTGGGGACCCCTGCTCTAAGCCTTCAGAGGACAGTTGGCATCACTTCTCAGCAGCATCTTGTAGATGCTCAGTTTCTCCTGGGTCTGCATTTGTTATTGGTAACCAGAGTCACAACTGCACTTTGACTCAGTGGCTGTAAATATTCATATTCCTTATAACTCCTTGTCCATTACTAACCTGACTTTCTTGGAGAGGATTTCAAATAGTTTTCAAAACAAAGTCTTTTATTTATTATTTTAATTTATTTACAGTATTTATATTCCGCCCTTTTCACCCCAAAGGGGCCACAGGGAGAGCAGCTGCTTCATCATCCACTGCGACTGCACTTCCTCATTCCAATGGCGGCTGGATGATTTTTTTATGGTGTCGTAAATTAGCCTCCCCACATATAAGTGGTACCTAAATTTTCCAACTATCTTTCGGGTTGCATAGGTCAGCAACGAGCAGGGGCTATATTTTATTTTTAATTGTCGGGTGCTCAACCCGACACGGGCTGGCCTCGAACTCATGACGTCTTGGTCAGAGTGATTTATTGCAGCTGGCTGCTAACCAGCCTGCGCTGATCAGATATATTTATATATCTGTGGAATAATGTGTGAATGTGTGAATGTTGCAGTTGGCTAGCTTGATTAGCATTGAATAGCCTTGCAGCTTCAAAGCCTGGCTTTGACTGCATTCAGATGTTACTTTAACCCAAGAAAGAACAACTTGGTTGCTTCCACTACACTCTCCGAGTATTTTTTGATTCCTGATCAATCCAAATCATGTTTAATTGCTTCCAAATATTTAGGCTCGTAGACCAATTTCAAAGCAAAGTTCGTCCTTTATTTATGAACCCTGCTTCTTTGCGTTGCACATAAGTCTAACCAAGGGCCAGATGTTTCAGTAAGCCATCTCTCATTTATTTATTGCTTATGTAAAGTCAAAACAACAACCACACTGTTTAAATTATGATTTGTTACAATGGGTATTCTAGTTTAAATTAATGCCCACATTTTGTCATTATATTTTTTCATTGTGTTATATTGGAAGGATGGTGAGTTCAGGCCTCTTTTGCTCGAGGAGCCATTTAGTTGTCTCTTCCAAGTCTTAGTCTTCTTCTGATTTCTTTACTACAGTCTCCATTTGGATTCATGACTGAACCAGGCTTCATCTACACTGCCATTATAATGCATCTTGAACTGGATTATATAGCAGTGTAGACTCATATAATCCAGTTTAGTCTACATTATATGAGTCTACACTGACCATATAATCCAGTTAAAGATGCACTATATATCAGTGTACATAGGGCCCCAAGTTACTAGAAGTTGTTGTATGTTTTCCGGGCTGTATGGGCATGTTCCAGAAGTATTCTCTCCTGACGTTTCGCCCACATCTATGGCAGGCTCAGAGGTTGTGAGATATGGAGAAACTAAGCAATGAAGGTTTATATATATCTGTGGAAAGTCCAGGGTGAGAGAAGAACTCGTCAGTTGGAGGCCAGTGTGAATGTTGTAGTTAATCACCTTAATTAGCATTGAATAGCTTCATCTCCTGGCTACTTCTTGCCTGGGGGCATCCTTTGTTCAGAGTCATTAGCTGCCCCTGGTTGATTCATGTCTGGAACTCCAACTGACAAAAGTTCTTCTCTCACCCTGGACTTTCCACAGATATATATAAACCCTCCTTGCTTAGTTTCTCCATACCTCACAACCTCTGAGGATGCCTGCCACAGATGTGGGCGAAATGTCAGGAGAGAATACTGCTGGAACATGGCCATACAGCCCGGAAAACATACAACAACCCTGTGATCCCGGCCATGAAAGCCTTCAACAACTTACTGGAAGTTTTTGTTTATTTCAGTGTGTAAAGTTGTTCAAATCATTTGCAGTTGTTATTTTTGTTTTCTTGATGTTCATCTGTACCAATGCTCAATGGTAAACCTGTCTCTGCACTTTCTTCCTTAACTTTCCTCAATAATTCACTGTCTTTGCTCATTTCTGCTAGTGGTATGGTGTCATCTGTAAATATTAAATTGTTGTTCCTTCTTTCAGTGTTTACCCTTCTTTCTCCATGTCTCATACAAATTCTATAGGGCTGGTTTCCTTTTGTTAACCAATGGGATATGCGCATTCTCCAGTTGACTTTGTGGGTTTATATAAGTCAGGAGCAGTCAGTGTGAATTTATCTACCTTCTGTGTTTTCTATTTATGAATCCACCCTCACTTCAACTTCCAATCCTCTGCAAAATCAAAACTACCTTTTTAGTGTCTGGAGTTATTATGTGCTTAAGATTTTTAATTTCTGCTTGGGCAAAGCAAAATGTTGCCATTATTTTCGAGAAAGGCATGAGTTCCAACAAGAGAGCTTTTCTGCGGTGAAATTGTAAAGAGGACCGTATGTAAGCCACAGAGCAGAGCCAAGCACTGCTTGCAAGGAAAGCCTTGGCAGTGACAACTGCTCCGTTTTCTTAGTCATTTTATAATCGAGATAATGAGCCCTCTTAATAACAGAAACAAATGATGTGAAAGGTGAGCGGGAGCGACATTTTTCATCCTGGGGCAAATCAAAGACTTAAGCTATTGTAGTTGTTGGCATTGTAGTCAGCCAATGAAGGTATCACTGTTTCGTGAATTATGGATTCTGTTGCATTTGT
The DNA here is from genome assembly GCF_035594765.1 of Anolis carolinensis. Taxonomy (NCBI): domain Eukaryota; kingdom Metazoa; phylum Chordata; class Lepidosauria; order Squamata; family Anolidae; genus Anolis; species Anolis carolinensis. The sequence goes on along the minus strand of NW_026943822.1, from coordinate 14,691,071 downwards.
CTGCACGGCCGATATGGCTCCCCAAAATATGATTCCAGGTATATATGGGGCAGTGGGTTAAACCGCTGAGCTGCTGAACTTGCTGATCGAAAGATTGGTGGTTTGAATCCGGGGAGCGGAGTGAGCTCCCGCTGTTAGCTCCAGCTTCTGCCAATCTATTTATTTATTTATTTATTTATTTATTTACAGTATTTATATTCCGCCCTTCTCACCCCGAAGGGGACTCAGGGCGGATCACATAATAGGGCAAACATTCAATGCCCATAAACACATCGAACTGAGACAGAGACAGACAGACGCAGAGGCAATTTAACCTTCTCCTGAGGGGATGTTCGATTCTGGCCACAGGGGGGAGCAGCTGCTTCATCATCCACTCTGACGGCACTTCCTCATTCCAGGTCGTAAATTAGTTAAACTTGCCCACTTTTTTTTAATAAGTGGTACCTTATTTCCTACTTGATAGATGCAACTATCTTTCAGGTTGCTAGGTCAGCAACGAGCAGGGGCTATATTTTATTTTTAATTGTCGGGTGCTCACCCCGCCACGGGCTAGCCTCGAACTCATGACCTCATGGTCAGAGTGATTTATTGCAGCTGGCTGCTCACCAGCCTGCGCCACAGCCCGGTCCGGTAATAATAAATAGAGTAAGTGGTACCTTCTTTCCTACTTGATAGATGCAACTATCTTTCAGGTTGCTAGGTCAGCAACGAGCAGGGGCTATATATATATTTTTATTTTTAATTGACGGGTGCTCACCCCGCCACGGGCTGGCGTCAAACTCATGACCTCATGGTCAGAGTGATTTATTGCAGCTGCTCAACAGCCTGCGCCACAGTTGCTGATCGAAAGATTAGTGGTTTGCTGAAGTTGCTGATCGAAAGATTAGTGGTTTGAATCTGGGGAGCGGAGTGAGCTCCCGCTGTTAGCTCCAGCTTCTGCCAACCTAGCAGTTCAGTAGGCAGATCAATAGGTACTGTGCCATTGGGAAGGCAACGGCGCTCCATGCAGTCATGCCGGCCACATGACCTTGGAGATGTCTACGGACAACGCCGGCTCTTCGGTTTAGAAATGGAGATGAGCACCAACCCCCAGAGTCGGACATGACTAGACTTAATGTCAGGGAAAAACCTTTTTATATATGAGTCTTTGGGGACCTATGGGACAGGGTCAGGGTTCTTTCTCACCTTTTTGCAGGGTTGGAGGTCTTCTGTTTAGTCGTGCCTCTCACCCAGAAAGCTTTCATGGAATAGAGAACTAGCTCCGAAGAGACTGCTTCTCCAGGGCTTTTGAAACTCAAGCAAATGTCACCGGTGTCCCAGCCCTATACGAAACACATCTTTATTTGGTGAAGTCGTTTGCTGCAGCAATGCTGCACTTAGCCCTTTCCACTCCATTCTGGGATGCCCTTGAGATTTGTCTCCCTGCGAAATAAATGCTGGCATTGAGCGTAGTGCATTTTTGTATAAGAGCTTTTCTCGCTCAGTGACGTCAATTCAGAAGAAATAAATTAGCCCCCAAATCCATTATAAAAAGATTATGTGAACAGATCCATAATAAGCCTCTGTGTGTATGTGTGTGTGTGTGTGTTTGCACACACATGAACGTAATGTTTAAGTAGTGAAGCGTGCTACAGAAACCTTGACGCTCCATCTTAAAATGAAATGCATTGTCTGCCTTTAGCTTTGTTAATTTTAGATGCCGTTTTAATACAGTCCTGGAAATCTTTTGGGATGATTGTTAAAGGCCTGTTATCTTTCTCCATTGCGTCGTGCTTTGATAGAGAGGTGTCTGTTTTTGGAAACCTACCGTGTCAGATGCCATCTCAGGCCGCAGCCTTGTCCTTGGGAGCAAATTCTCGAGTGCCCAAAGCGTATGAGTAATACTGCAGGCTTTTTAGCTATGGTAAGATCTGTGTAAACTCTCTTCAAAGAAAGGAAATGGAGACTTTCTTCTAATTAGAGAGGCACATAGAAATGAAAGGCAAAGTAAGAACATTGCTTCATTGGTGGCTAATTGACATCAAGCATTCATAAACCGTATACCGCAAGATGGGTCCTGTAAACAAATTACGCCAAGGCTTCAGATGCATCCTTCCCTCTATTACTCAAAACCAAGCGTGCTTTTTTCTGCCAATATATGGATTTAATGAGCAGCAGGGATGAATAAAAGCATCGGTCTCTTTTTGCAGGGCAGGGGAGGTAATAAAAACACAGGACATGTCTTTAAAATGTAAAGCAAAGCTTGGAAAATTACTTTTTCAAACCAATTGTTACTGTTACTCAACCTTTCTGTCCACAAATTAGTTGTTACATGACTCATTATGATACTTTTTCAGTCTCGTTTGTGTAATGAGAAAAAGCTCCAGGGTTTTTTTGGATGAGTTGGATCAGGGGTCCTCAAACTTTTTAAGTTCATGGTCCCTCAGACTGTTGGTGGGACGGACTGTGATGAAATAGTCCAAAATCAGGATTGTTGTTATTGTGTGCCTTCAAGTCATTTCAGAGTCTAAAGTTTAGGACAGAGGCCAGGCCCATGGGTCTTAGTTTGGGGACCCCTGATCTAGACGATCTCATAAGACCATAGGTAAGCAAAGAGACCTCCAAAGACCATCTAGGTGGTCTCATAAGACCATAGGTAAGGAAAGGGACCCTCAAAGGCCATCTAGATGATCTCATCAGGCCACCAAATGACTATAGATAAGGAAAATGACCTCAAAGGCCATCTAGATGGTTTCATAAGACCATAGGTAAGCAAAGAGACCTCCAAAAGCCATCTAGATGATCTCATAAGATCATAGGTAAGCAAAGAGACCTCCAAAGACCATCTAGGTGGTCTCATAAGACCATAGGTAAGGAAAGGGGCCCTCAAAGGCCATCTAGATGGTTTTTATAAGACCATAGATAAGGAAAGGGGCCCCCAAAGGCCATCTAGACAATCTCATAAAACCATAGGTAAGGAAAGGAACCATCAAAGGCCATCTAGATGATCTCATCAGGCCACCAAAAGACTATAGATAAGGAAAGGGACTTCAAAGGCCATCTAGATGGTCTCATAAGACCATAGGTAAGCAAAGAGACCTCCAAAAGCCATCTAGATGATCTCATAAGATCATAGGTAAGCAAAGAGACCTCCAAAGACCATCTAGGTGGTCTCATAAGACCATAGGTAAGGAAAGGGACCCTCAAAGGCCATCTAGATGATCTCATCAAGCCACCAAACAACTATAGATAAGGAAAGGGACCTCAAAGGCCATCTAGATGGTTTCATAAGGCCATAGGTAAGCAAAGAGACCTCCAAAAGCCATCTAGATGATCTCATAAGATCATAGGTAAGCAAAGAGACCTCCAAAGACCAGGTAGACTTAGGTCAACCCCAATTCTAAAGTTTAGGACAGGGGCCAGGTCAATGACCTTGGAGGGCCGCATCCGGCCCCCGGGCCTTAGTTTGGGGACCCCTGGTATAAATGATGATGATTTTTTAATGCCTTTTAAATTTATTTGTATGTTTTTGTATTGGATATTATTGTATGTTGGTTTTATATCTGTAAGCCGCCCCGAGTCCCTCTGGGGAGATGGTGGTGGGGTACAAAAATAAAATAATAATAATAATAATAATAATAATTATTATTATTATTAGCAAGATTTAGGCCAATATCTTGTAATGAAAGACCTGCTCTTTTTAAAATTAAAAAAACCAATTTTCCCTGACAGTTTCTAACTTGGTACAGAGATGAGTTGTCAAAGGCACGCATTCCCACTGGATGACCTTGTTCCTTATTAATATTATACAAAAGCAACAAAAGGAAATGACATAGATAGATAAAAAATGGACAGGACCATAGCAGGACCTTTCTTCCCACTGAATACACTATTCATTGCCACGAAAAGGAGTCTTCTAATTTAAGGCCCAGCTTTGGCCATATGTCACAATCTCTGCGGAAACAAAGATTGCCACTGTGATGAAACGGCCAGAGCAACACACTCCTCTTTGTAGAGGGACGCAGGGTAGGTGCAGCTAATCCTGGGATTTTGCGCTCTCCCCCTTCCCTTCCTACACGCCGGACAAGCTCTTTTCAGATGGGGAAAGCATTCCTCCGCAAGATGGGCCTTTGCATCTCAAACGCTCAAGCTAAACTGGCCGGTTTCAGGACCAGCTGAAAATATTTTTCTGCTTGAGTCAAAATGCAAGAAACACACACACATTACAGAGAGAGCGCGAAAGAAAGAAAGGTAGATAGATATACATACATATATATACGTGCATGGAGCCTCCAGTGGCGAAGTGAGTTAAAGCACTGAGCTGCTGAACTTGCAGACCGAAAGGTCCCAGGTTCAAATCCGGGGAGAGGAGTGAGCGCCTGCTGTTAGCTCCAGCTTCTGCCAACCTGGGCTGTGGCGCAGCTGGCTAGTAACCAGCTGCAATAAATCACTACTGACCGAGAGGTCATGAGTTCGAAGCCCGGGTCGGGTTAAGCCCCCGACCATTAAATAGCCCAGGCTTGCTGTTGACCTATGCAGCCCTGAAAGACAGTTGCACCTGTCAATTAGGGAAATTTAGGTACGCTTTATGCGGGAGGCTAATTTAACTAATTTACAAAATCATAAAACTGCCAGCAAAACACGAGGAAAGGAATGAGGAAGTACAGCAACTAGTGGACAGTGAAGCAACAGCTCCCCCTGTGGCCGGAATCGTGAAGCTGGAAAAAATGTTAAATGCCTCTGTGTCTGTCTATATATGTTGTTTGTTGGCATTGAATGTTTGCCATATATGTGTTCATTGTAATCCGCCCTGAGCCCCCTTCGGGGTGAGAAGGGCGAAATATAAATACTGTAAATAATAAACCTAGCAGTTCGAAAACATGCAAATGTGAGTAGATCAATAGGTACCACTCCGGTAGGAAGGTAACAGCGTTCCATGCAGTCATGCCGGCCACATGACCTTGGAGGTGTCTATGGATAACTACTGTACAGTATATAATAAATGTTCATTTTTTTTGTTCAATGATAAATGTGAATTCTTCTTCATGGAAAAATAAGACATCCCCTGAAAATAAGACCTAGCACATCTTTGGGAGCAAAAAATAATATAAGACACTGTCTCATTTTTGGGGAAACACAGTAGCTCTAGATCTCAGTTATATATGTCTGTGGAAAGTCCAGGGTGAGACAGTAAATAAGAAGCAATACTCTGAAAACAGAGGAGTTCCAGACATGAATCAACCAGGGGCAGCTAATGACTTTGAACAAAGGATGCCCCCAGGCAGGAAGAAGCCAGGAGGTGAAGCTATTTAATTTTAATTAAGGTGATTAACTACAACATTCACACTGGCCTCCAAATGACAAGAGTTCTTCTCTCATCCTGGACTTTCCACAGATACATACAGTAGAGTCTCACTTATCCAACATTCTGGATTATCCAACACATTTTTGTAGTCAATGTTTTCAATTCATCATGATATTTTGGTGCTAAATTCATAAATACTGTAATTATTACGTAGCATTACTGCATATTGAACTACTTTTTCTGTCAAATTTGCTGTATAACATGATGTTTTGGTGCTTAATTTGCAAAATCATAACCTAATTTAACGTTTAATAGGCTTCTCCTTAATCTCTCCTTGTTATCCAACATATTCACTTATCCAACGTTCTGCTGGCCCATTTATAAGTGAGACTCTACTGTATAAACCTTCCTTGCTTAGTTTCTCCATACCTCACAACCTCTGAGGATGGCTGCCATAGATGTGGGCGAAATGTCAGGAGAGAATACTTCTGGAACATGGCCATACATTCTGGAAAACATACAACAACCCAATATATATTTCTGTTTTCACGCAGCAATGCTGTTTTGTTATTCCAGATGCCCAAATGATGTTTGACCTCATAATGTAGAAATGTGATAACGTGCAGCCGGAAGCTTTGCCTAGAGCATCTTTCTTTAAGACTATTAAAAATTGATTATCTCTACCTCTTTATATTCCGTTTTTCAAAATGTAGGCATTTGCGAAATATGCCTGGCAACTGCTGTCGTGTAGTAGATAAGTATGCAAGTAGGACAACTCAACATTCCTTTTTTTTTCCTGCTCAGTTATGAGCTCATGACGTTCAGAACTCAATAAGCACTCCCTCTTGCTCCATATCTGTAAAATAGGGATCGTTTTAGCCTTCGTTACAAGGTGTTTGTAAGGATTAATAGAGCTAGAATAGTTGCAACCTTGGAAGTGGGCTACAGAAATACTCTCAAAGATTGTTTGCACCCAAACCATATAGGGCCCAGAAACTTATCGGCAGTTGTTTTAATAGAGACATTGTATGCTCCCTGTAATTAGCTCCAGTTAATAATCAGGATGCCGAGCTTTGCACTAACTGCAGTTTCTGAGCCATCTTCAAAGGCAGCCCCAAGTAGAATGCATTGCAGTAGTCCATTCTGGATGTTTTGGGGAAAGCTGGTCCAGAGCCTGTTTTTCATGCAAAGCTCAGCCCCATTTGTAACCGTAGTTCCCGTTTGTTGCTGTCAGGAAGCTATTTACTCTTCGTATTACTCTATGCCGGGGGTCCCCAAACTAAGGCCCGGGGGCCGGATGCAGCCCTCCAAGGTCATTTACCTGGCCCCCGCCCTCATTTATAATATAATATTTTATATCAGTTTTAATAATAGAATATATTGTATATACATATGATATTGATAATAATATTATCATTTTATACAATATAATACTAATAATAATACCATATAATAATATTAATAATATGTTATATATTACACTAGCTGTGCCCGGCCACGCGTTGCTGTGGCAAAGTGGTGGTGGTATTGGTTAAAAATTGTTGTGTAATTTTTATTTGACGTTATTTGTATTTTTTAATCAATTTTATTGTAAGTTATCTTTTTATTTATTACATTTTATTATTTTATTGTATTAATTTTTAGTGTTTAAAATTATTTTTTTAGTGTTTTTTATTATTTTTTATTGGGTTGCTAGGAGACCAAGTTGGAGGAGCTTAGCCTTCTAACTGGCAACAATTGGATAAAAGCAATTATTCCTCTCTCTCTAATTAGGACTTTATTTTTCTTTTCTTTTTGTTGTATCAACCTAGAGGCGTGGATGATGGGTTGTGTTGTCAAATTTCGAGGTTGGGGGGCCTGTAGTTTTGTTGTTTTGTGGGTCGCTGTGATGCCATCACTCTTTTATATATATAGATATAATATTACAGTATAGTGGTATAGTTCAATATAGTAATATATAATGCAAATATTGTGCTATGCTAATAATATAATATATTGTATGTACATACAGCTGCTCTGAGTTCCCTTCGGGGTGAGAAGGGTAGGATATAAATGTAGTAAATAAACGTAGTAAATGAATAAATAAATAATTTTGGACTTAGGCTCGCCCAAAGTCTGAAATGACTTGAAGGCACACAACAACAACAACAATCCTAATTAACCTGACTATCTCATTGGCCAGAAGCAGGCCCACACTTCCTATTGAAATCCTGATAGGTTTATGTTGGTTAAAATTATTTTCATTTTTAAATATTGTCTTGTTCTTTCATTGTTATTGTTGTTTTGCACTACAAATAAGATATGTGCAGTGTGCATAGGAATTTGTTCATTTTTCCCCGCAAATGAAAATTCAGCCCTTCAACAGTCTGAAGGATTGTTTTAAAAGTTTAAAGCCCTCTGCTTTAAAAGTTTGAAGACCCCTGCTCTATGATGACATCTGCTCACTGAACAATGTCATCAAATTTCCTGTTTTTTCGAGGGGAGGGCTATCTCTCAGGTTTCATGTCATGCAGGTCTACTAAACCGGATGCATTCAGAAGTCAGGATATGTGGTTAAGTGCAGCAGAGCTAAATAAATACGTTAGGTGTTCAGTACTGAACGGGTTCGCTGTCTACTCACCACTGACAGTTTTGAATGCAGAATGGAGTACTCTCCTTCCATCTCTCTCCCTCTCTGCTTTGTGTGTGTATGTGTAATTGTGGTCTTATTGGCACGGTTTCAAACTGCTTTGTATGACAGTGTAGACAGGGCCTTACCCTATTTCCCCGAAAATAAGACAGTCTTACATTAATTTTTGCTCTCAAAGACATGCTAGGTCTTATTTTCAGAGGATGTCTTATTTTTCCATGAAAAATGTGACGGCGCAAGTGGCCATCTATATGTCAAACTGTAAGTTGCAAGATTTGAATTGTATCATGCCTGATTTTGCCTTTACCCTGTAAATGTAGTTGGATTGATTGGTTATTTATAGCTGTCAATCAATGTTGTTTGCTCCCTCAGCTCAATTGTTTGGCTCCACCTCTTCCTGGAGTAGGACAGTGTTTCCTTTTTCATTCCACCATCAAGCTTTCTATCAGATGGACGTGAGAGAGAGACTTGGCTCTAAAAGCCCTTGATTAAGTTACCTCTCAGCCCCAATTCTGAGGTTCTTACCCTTGAGACTTATGCTTCATGTTCAGGGCCAACCTGAACGACGTTGAGGAGTCTCAAGTGCCTTCAAATCAGTTCTTTGGCGCCAAAGGAAGACTCTGTCTTCAAACATAGGCCATTTGAACTGAGGCTGAAGATTGCTCTGGCATTCACAGCCATTGAGAAAGAGGGACCTGGAAAAGCTTCTCAGCTGCAAAGCTCCATGGACTTAAAACAACCAGAGACTGTAATATATATTTTCCTTTACCCCTTTGAAACTTCCATCTTATTGCCTTAAAGGGATAACCCTTTGTGAACAATAAAACCAGTTTTGAGTTATCTACAGTGTTTTGGTCCTTGGGAGTTCCAGTTTCCCTAAAGGAGGGCAAGAAGCAATCCCCTGGGGAAAGATGTCACGTCCATGCCTCTTTCACTAAGAGTTATAGCCCCAGGCGCGAGGGCACAAAAAAGAATTCACATTTATTGTTGAACAAAAAAAGAACATTTATTATATACTGTACAGTAGTTATCATCACAAACCAGCATAACCAGACAAACTGTGAAATCCTATCAAGAATTTCTTGTTACTACCATTATTTCCATGTACACTAATGGTACAATGGTACATACATTTACCGATCCTGCATGTTCTGGTGTTCTGTTCAGCAGGCATGCTTCCAAACAAAAACTTTGCTAGGTCTTACTTTTGGGTGAGGCTTTATATTTAGCAATCTAGCAAAACTTCTACTAGGCCTTATTTTCCGGGGATGTCTTATTTTTGGGGACACAGGGTAGTTTGGCTTAGAATCACAGCATCTTGCCATATTTTCTCAGGCTTTCCCTTTTCAGTGAAAAATAAGACAATGGTAACCTATCATTAACACACATTTGAACGAGTGGAAAATATAAAGTACTGTTCCGGATCTTCTCTTGCCATTTATATTCTTACTAGCTTGGGGACTCAGCGGTGCCTGGGTCATTAGAAGAAGATTAGATGTTAGGCGATATCACTGAAGTTTGGTCCAGATCCATCATTGGCTGGGTTTAGAGCTCTCTGGCTAAGGGTGAACTACAACTCCCAGATTCCCAGGGCAGTCTTCCTGAAACCCCTGTCAGTACTCGCAGTTGGCCATGTTGAGTCTGTGTGCCAACTTTAGACCAGATCTGATGTCAGCTGGATTCAGTGCTTTTTGGATGTAGGTGAACTATAACTCCCATAATGGAGGTCCATTCCCATTAATCCTGCAGTATATTCAGTTGGTCATGGGGCTTCTCTGTGCCATGTTTGGTCCTGGTCCATTGTCGGTGGGAGTCACAGTATCAGTGAAGGTACTGTAACTCCCATTATCCATGGCAAGCGGCAGCTAAAAAAGCCAATGGGATTTTGGCCTGCATCAATAGGGGAATAGCGTCTAGATCCAGGGAAGTCATGCTGCCCCTCTATTCTGCCTTGGTCAGACCACACCTGGAATACTGTGTCCAATTTTGGGCACCGCAGTTGAAGGGAGATGTTGACAAGCTGGAAAGCGTCCAGAGGAGGGCGACTAAAATGATTAAGGGTCTGGAGAACAAGCCCTATGAGGAGCGGCTTAAAGAGCTGGGCATGTTTAGCCTGCAGAAGAGAAGGCTGAGAGGAGACATGATAGCCATGTACAAATACGTGAAGGGAAGTCATAGGGAGGAGGGAGCAAGCTTGTTTTCTGCTGCCCTGCAGACTAGGACACGGAACAATGGCTTCAAACTACAGGAAAGGAGATTCCACCTGAACATCAGGAAGAACTTCCTCACTGTGAGAGCTGTTCGGCAGTGGAACTCTCTCCCCCGGACTGTGGTGGAGGCTCCTTCCTTGGAAGCTTTTAAGCAGAGGCTGGATGGCCATCTGTTGGGGGTGCTTTGAATGCGATTTCCTGCTTCTTAGCGGGGGGTTGGACTAGATGGCCCATGAGGTCTCTTCCAACTCTACTATTCTATGATTCTATGATTCTAAGTTTTATCCAGATCCATTGTTGGTTGGGTTCAGAGTGCTCTCTGGATGTAGGTCAACTACAACTCCTGTAAATCATGGTGAATTTTCCATAAACCTCTTCTTCAGTTGCTGATCAATTCCTCTGTTAACTGTGTGCCATAGGAAAGGGTAGGAAAGAATTAAGGGAGAGGCAGTGGGCGGAGTCATGCAAATTAAGGAACCCTGGGATGTCCATTCTGGAGGAAAAACAGAACATCTAGGATGAAATTGTCTGGCCTGAAAGCCTTCACTTGGGTGGGGAGCAGGATGGTGTTTGTGGAGGACATGGGCAGGGTTTGGAAGTATGGAGCCCTGCACAGACGGGGAAGCCTTAGCATTGAACGGTTGTGTTGTTAAAGTGTGAAGTTTGGAACCCTGCTCAGACGGGGAAGCCTTAGCATTGAACGGTTGTGTTGTTAAAGCGCGAAGTATGGAGCCCTGCGCAGACGGGGAAGCCTTAGCATTGAACGGTTGTGTTGTTAAAGTGTGAAGTTTGGAACCCTGCTCAGACGGGGAAGCCTTAGCATTGAACGGTTGTGTTGTTAAAGCGCGAAGTATGGAGCCCTGCGCAGACGGGGAAGCCTTAGCATTGAACGGTTGTGTTGTTAAAGCGCGAAGTATGGAGCCCTGCGCAGACGGGGAAGCCTTAGCATTGAACGGTTGTGTTGTTAAAGTGTGAAGTTTGGAACCCTGCTCAGACGGGGAAGCCTTAGCATTGAACGGTTGTGTTGTTAAAGCGCGAAGTATGGAGCCCTGCACAGACGGGGAAGCCTTAGCATTGAACGGTTGTGTTGTTAAAGTGTGAAGTTTGGAACCCTGCTCAGACGGGGAAGCCTTAGCATTGAACGGTTGTGTTGTTAAAGCGCGAAGTATGGAGCCCTGCGCAGACGGGGAAGCCTTAGCATTGAACGGTTGTGTTGTTAAAGCGCGAAGTATGGAGCCCTGCGCAGACGGGGAAGCCTTAGCATTGAACGGTTGTGTTGTTAAAGCGCGAAGTATGGAACCCTGCGCAAAGTATGGAACCCTAGAGATTTCTAAGGGGTGTCTGTAAATGTGTAGGTCTTTAAGGAGCCATTCTCAATATATTGAAGTGTGATGTAGAAAATGCATTCATCTCAAGTCTTTGGACATCCCTTCTTTCAGAACAGCTGTAGACTATACACCCAGCGTGTTCAAAGGGCTAGTCAAAATAGATTATTATTATTGCAATTGCCGTAATAAAACGCCAGAGAAACTAAAACACACCTAAGCGGCCCTTCATTTGTTTGGTCTCTGAAACAAGAGGACAGAACAAGCAGAGCAAAACAGCTAAGCATGTAATTGTCAATTTTGGGGAGAACATTTGTCCCAGCAGAGCAAGATGTACAGTCCCATGAAGAAGAAGAAAAGGAATTTATTCTTGATTTGATAAAATGTTTCATTAACCAAAACATGTTTGTTTCCCTCCTCTCGGAGATAGCTATGGTAACATCCTATGTACATGTATTTCTTTTGTTGTCAGAGTGGTAGGAAGAATAGATTTGGACAGAAAGTGTGTTGAACTTTCCCATGGATCTCTTGATATCAAGCAAGCTCATGAGTATAATGTTTGATTTCTGTGTTTGTTGATCTAATGAGAGAGCAAGTGACCTCTTTCCAAGTGTGGTTTTCCCCTCTTTTATTTGGTCTCTAATATTTTCTAGTTTGTGTAATCAGTAGTAGCGTGAAGTTATGGTCCGAAAGTACATGGTTTGGAAACCTAAATGGATCGCCCGATAGCGAAGTGTGTTAAAGCACTGAGCTGCTGAACTTGCGGACCAAAAGGTCCCAGGTTCAAATCCCGGGAGCGGAAAGAGCGCCCGCTGTTAGCCCCAGCTCCTGCCAACCTAGCAGTTCAAAAACATGCCAATGTGAGTAGATCAATAGGTACTACTCTGGCGGGAAGGTAACGGCGCTCCATGCAGTCATGCTGGCCATATGACCTTGGAGGTGTCTACGGACAACGCCGGCTCTTCGACTTAGAATTGGAGATGAGCACCAACCCCCAGAGCAAGACATGACTGGACTTAACGTCAGGGGAAAACCTTTAGCTTTTACTAAGGTCTAGATCAATGATGGGCAACCTTTTGCGCTTGGTGTGTCAAAATTCACCAAAAAACCTAGCATGACTTGGGTGGTGTGTCACTTCGAGAAAAAACTGTTTACTGCCATTATTTCCATGTACAACAATCTACGGTACCTCGTGCAGTTTCCACGCTGATTTCTCTCTGTTCTAGTTTCAATGTAGTCATGAATATAATAATAATAGTAATAAAATGATAATATGCTACACACACACACACACACACACACATATATATATAAAAGCTGTGGCCGGCCACGCGTTGCTGTGGCGTTGTCTGGTGGTGTCTGTATTTTATAGGCAGTGTGGAAGAGGCCTAAGTGAGGCCTAACTTTGCCTGTCCCCTGGGCTGAGTGGGTTGCTAGGAGACCAAGTGGGCAGAGCTTAGCCTTCTAACTGGCAGCAGTTGGATAAAAACAATTATTCCTCTCCCTCTAATTAGGACTTTATTTTTCTTTTCTTTTTGTTGTATCAACCTAGAGGCGTGGATGAGGGGTGGTGCAGTCAATTTTCGAGGTTGTGGGGTGTTTAGTTTTGTTGTTTTGTTGGTTGCCAGGATTCCATCACTCTTTTATATATATAGATATAAATGTAATGTGCATAATTCCCATGGAGTAAACAACAAAACCACTGGACCAAATCACACCAAATTTGGCCACAAAAGACATAGTCATCCAATCAATCTGCATGCGGCAATGTGTCAGCAAAAATGGCTAGGCATGTCAGTGTTGACACGCATGTCATAGGTTGGCCATCACTGGTCTAGATCAAGGGAAGAAATACTGTAGATAAGGCATGGACAAACTTTGCCCTGTGCCTGATTTAGATGCACCCTACGTCTGATCTGTGCTTGGATAGGGGGAGGCTCATATACCAAGAGGTGATTTGGTCAGTTACTTCCTTTGAACTATAGTCTACATCACTTGGTGGTCTCCCATCCAGTTACTAGCCAAGGCTGACCCTGCTTAGCTCCCAAGTTCAGATGGGTTCTGGTGTGTTTAGGCATTAAAGGCAACTAAGGTCAGATCTGAGCTGGTTCCCCAGGCTGTTTACCCACTCAGCCGCTGAGCAGCTACAACTCCGAATATGCATTGGATTCAGGCTGTCAGCTTTGCAGGGAGTGCTCTCTGCCCTACTTTATGGAAAACCGGCCTCTATTTGAAGGCATCTTCTACTGCTATCCTGAAGCAACCTGGGTCTCCAGATTTTGGGGGGAATTCCAGTGCTCTTGTCCAGCAATGTTTCATAAGATCAGGAACCTCTGCTCTTTCAGGAATGGCCTTTAGATGAAAAAGTCTAGGGACTTGAATTTCTTCATCCAGTGTTAGCAACTGGAAGGCAACCCAAGCAGCAGGCACACAAAACCACCCAGTCATAGCCTTTCCCCATTGTGGGCTTGACTATATTTTGATTTAATAGATAACAACGTGTATCCCTTAAATCAGGGTTCTCAAACTATTTCAGCCATAGAGCCCCCTTTGAAGCAAAAGTTCCTCATGGAGCCCAAAGAAATGTTTATATATAAAAGGCATGCACAAACTTTTTGACCAATGTATAACTTAATAGTATCTCAGTGGAAGACCCCAGGGGCCCCCTTCTGCCATGTAGGAACTGCATAATCAAAGCATCCCTAAAAGATGGCCACCCAGCCTTTGTAATAATAATAATAACAATAATAATAATAGCAAAAATCCCAGTGAGCATCCAATCCAACTCCCTTGTGCCATGCAGGAAAAGCACAAAGCACCCCAACAGATGGCCATTCAGACTTTGAATTATTATTAATAATAATAATAATAATAATAATAATAATAATAATAATAGGAGCTACCCGAGGAGGCATCCAGTCCAACTCCCTTCTGCCATGCAGGAAAAAAACAACCAAAGCATTCCCTAACATAGTATCCCTATTCAGCCTTTGTAATAATAGTAACAGTAATGATGATGATGATGATAATAATAATAATAATGATAATGATAATAATAATAATAGCAGAAACCCAGGGGCCATTGCAGAGCTCCTCAGTCTGCTTCGCAGAGCCCCAAGGTCTCCCTGGAGCACACTTTGAGAACCACTGCCTTAAATAATAATAATAATAATAATAATAATAATAATAATAATAATAATAATATAGCAGAAACCCAGGGGGCATTGCAGAGCTCCTCAGTCTGCTTCGCAGAGCCCCAAGGACCCCCTGTAGCACACTTTGAGAACCACTGCCTTTAATAATAATAATAATAATAATATAATAATAATAATATAGCAGAAACCCAGGGGCCATTTCAGAGCTCCTCAGTCTGCTTCGCAGAGCCCCAAGGACCCCCTGGAGCACACTTTGAGAACCGCTGCCTTTAATAATAATAATAATAATAATAATAATAATAATAATAATAATAATAATAATAATAATAATAGCAGAAGCCCAAGGAGCCATTGCAGAGCTCCTCAGTCTGCTTCGCAGAGCCCCAAGGACCCCCTGGAGCACACTTTGAGAACCACTGCTTTAAATAATAATAATAATAATAATAATAATAATAATAATAATAATAATAATAATAGGTTGTTCATAGGAATCAATATGTTCAGGTTTTATGCAGTTGTATCTTCTCTAATCTTTCTATTAGGCAGTGACTACCATCTGAGAGTCAGTATGGCATATTGGTAGAAGTGTTAGGCCATTACTCTTGGTTGGAATCCTTGCTCAGCCATGGAAACTTTTCACAGGGTCACCCTGGGCAAGTCACACACTCTCAGCCTTGAAAGAAAGGCCAAGGTGAACCATTTTGCCAGGAAAACCGTGCGACAGGCTCACCTTAGAGATGCCATAAGTCGGAAAGACCCCGAGAGTGCACAACAACACCTTCGTTTTAAAGGCAGAGTCTAAAAATCTGTCTAGCTGTACTTTTGAAGATATGGCAGCAGCATTTTAATTCATCTCTCTGTCAGTTGGGCTGGGGATTAAGGAGCAACTCTGTTGTTTTCATGCTTCTGTTTCTCCCAGGGGAGTTTCCTCAGGGACCCGCAAGCAATGCCTTGAGCTTTGGGGCCCAGCTCCGTCCCTCTCGTCTTGCGGCTGGGTTGCTCCCTTGGGACTAACAAGAACGCAAGCGGCTCCTGCCTTGTCCTCATTATGCACAAAGAGACTCAGAGACTAGTTCCACCCTCTGCCTTCTCTTCATTTCCCACATCAATTTACCATTATATGGCAACACTGAATGTGTGATTGTTGTGAAAAACTTGTTCCTTCTAGGCAACGTATGTGTGTGGCATTAGCTCCGTGGAAGAGATATGCAATGTTTGCCAGTTTGCCATTTTGTCATGAGTATCCCATCTCTTTCCTGCCAACCTAGCAGTTCGAAAACATGCAAATGTGAGTAGATAAATAATTACAGCACCGGCGGGAAGGTAACGGCGCTCAATGCAGTCATGCCGGCCACATGACCTTGGAGGTGTCTACGGACAATGCCGGCTCTTCGGCTTAGAAATGGAGATGAGCACCAACCCCCAGAGTCGGTCAGAACTGGACTTAACATTAGGGGAAAACCTTTACCTTTACCTTTTATCCCATCTCTTGTCGATGATGGGTAAAACCTATCAATAGTTTACAATCCTACAATGTTCCCATATCACCTACTTTGTATAATGGCTCCTTTTTGCTTCTCTGCCAGTAAAGTGACATCAGGGAGCAGTATCTGCCCTACTCCCCCTTACTATATATAGGCAGCCCCCAAATTACAAATGAGATAGGTTCTGTAGGTTTGTTCTTAAGTGTTTTTAAGTGTAAGAAAAGGTAAAGGTTTTCCCCTGACATTAAGTCATGTCCAACTCTGGGAGTTGGTGCTCATCTCCATTTCTAAGCCAACGAGCCAGCATTGTCCTTAGACACCTCCAAGTTCATATGACCAGCATGACTGCTTGGAGTGACGCTACCTTCCCGCTGGAGCGGTACCTATCGATCTACTCACATTTGCATGTTTTCGAACTGCTTGGTTGGCAGAAGCTGGAGCTGACAGCGGGAGTTTACTCCGCTCCCCGGATTCGAACCACCAACCTTTCAGTCACCAAGTGACTCAGCAGTTTAATCTGCTGCACCACCATGTAACGCCAGCCAAAAATCTATATATATAAAAGGGTTATAAAATTTCAGCCTAGGACAAAACAACAAAACTGCACATCCCAGAAACACTAAACTTGGCAGCACAACCCCTCATCCATGCCTCTGCGTTCATACAACAAAAAGAAAAGAAAAATAAAGTCCTAATTAGAGGGAGAGGAATAATTGTTTTTATCCAATTGGTGCCAGTTAGAAGGCTAAGCTCCGCCCACTTGGTCTCCTAGCAACCCACCCAGCCCAGGGGACAAGCAGAATTAGGCCTCACTTAGGCCTCTTCCACACTGCCTATAAAATACAGATTATCTGATTTGAACTGGATTATATGGCAGTGTAGACTCAAGGCCCTTCCACACAGCTATATAACCCATTTATAATGGGCTTAATGTCAGGGAAAAAGCTTTACCTTTTACCTTAACTACCACCAATTCCTCAATACAGTAGAGTCTCACTTATCCAAACCTCGCTTATCCAAGCCTCTGGATAAGCTAAAAAAGCCAATGGGATTTTGGCCTGCATCAATAGGGGAATAACGTCTAGATCCAGGGAAGTCATGCTCCCCCTCTATTCTGCCTTGGTCAGACCACACCTGGAATACTGTGTCCAGTTTTGGGCACCGCAGATGAAGGGAGATGCTGACAAGCTGGAAAGCGTCCAGAGGAGGGCAACTAAAATGATTAAGGGTCTGGAGAACAAGCCCTATGAGGAGAGGCTTAAAGAGCTGGGCATGTTTAGCCTGCAGAAGAGAAGGCTGAGAGGAGACATGATAGCCATGTACAAATATGTGAGGGGAAGTCATAGGGAGGAGGGAGCAAGCTTATTTTCTGCTGCCCTGCAGACTAGGACACGGAACAATGGCTTCAAACTACAGGAAAGGAGATTCCACCTGAACATCAGGAAGAACTTCCTCACTGTGAGGGCTGTTCGGCAGTGGAACTCTCTCCCCCGGGCCGTGGTGGAGGCTCCTTCTTTGGAGGCTTTTAAGCAGAGGCTGGATGGCCATCTGTCGGGGGTGCTTTGAATGCGATTTCCTGCTTCTTAGCGGGGGGTTGGACTAGATGGCCCTTGAGGTCTCTTCCAACTCTACTATTCTATGATTCTATGATTCTATGATTCTATGATAATCCAAGCCATTTTTGTGGTCAATGTTTTCAATATATTGTGATATTTTGGTGCTAAATTCGTAAATACAGTAATTACAACATTACTTTGTATTGAACTACCTTTTCTGTCAAATTTGCTGTATAACATGAAGTTTTGGTGCTTAATTTGTAAAAACATAACCTAATTTGATGTTTAATAGGCTTTTCCTTAATTCCTCCTTACTATCCAAGATATTCGCTTATCCAAGCTTCTGCCAGCCCGTTTAGCTTGGATAAGTGAGACTCTACTGTACTTTCATTTCCCATACCACCATACTTCGCCACAGCAACACGTGGCCGGGCACAGCTAGTATATTTAATATAGAGCTTTGGATAGCATAGGGAAAGATTAACATCCCTGTGGAGTTTGTTTTGCTGTCTGTTGTCTGTGCCTCTGTTCAGGAGATTTCACTTTTCTTTCTGTCCCTGTGAGAATTGGATTTTGAAAAAAATTGACTTATTGTGGAAAAAAGGATTAGTGATAAAGCTTCAGCGAAGACACCTTTTCCCCATGATATTAACTCTTCCAGGAGTGAATTTCCTTTCCAAGGGGTAGATTTCTCTTATCTCCTGTTGTCTCACCTTCATTCTTAACTATGAATTGTTTCTTCTCTTCTTCTCTATTTTGTTACCAGCTGTGTTATGGTTAACGTTTCTGATCCTATGACTGGTCCTATAGCCATGGCATCACCTCGGTACACACAGTTTTCATGCAAACGTGCTTTGGGTGTAATTTACGGACTCTGTGAATATCCTCTAAATCAGGGGTCTCCAAACTAAGGCCCGGGGGCCGGATGCGGCCCTCCAAGGTAATTTACCTGGCCCTCGCCCTCATTTATAATATAATATTTTTATATCCGTTTTAATAATATAATATATTGTATATACATATAATACTGATAATAATATTATCATTTTATACAATACAATACTAACAATATCATATAATAATATTAATTATATGTTATATATTACATATAATATTACAGTATAGTGGTATAGTTCAATATAGTATAATGCCAATATTGTGCTATGCTAATAATATAATATACTGTATGTACATACAGCTGCTCTGAGTTCCCTTCGGGGTGAGAAGGGTGGGATATAAATGTAGTAAATAAATGTAGTAAATGAATAAATAATTAATTTTGGACTTAGGCTTGCCCAAAGTCTGAAATGACTTGAAGACACACAACAACAACAACAACAACAATCCTAATTAACCTGACTATCTCATTGGCCAGAAGCAGGACCACACTTCCTATTGAAATCCTGATAGGTTTATGTTAGTTAAAATTATTTTCATTTTTAAATATTGTATTGTTCTTTCATTGTTATTATTGTTGTTTTGCACTACATATAAGATATGTGCAGTGTGCATAGGAATTGGTTTGGTTTTTTCCCCCAAATGATAATTCGGCCCCTCAACACTCTGAAGGATTGTGGACCGGCCCTCGGATTAAAAAGTTTGAGGACCCCTGCTCTAAATGCACACGAAACTTCGGACTCAAGCCTGAGGGCTTTCCACACATGGACTCCTCGCAGCGTGGTTTGCATGTGATGCACACAGCTCTGGTGGTAAATGTATCCTCATGATACGTGGGCATGCTTCCATCCCAGCGATGGATATTGCCGGAGGGAACCAATGCTGAAAGTTACCATCTCCCATTAAGAGAATGAAAAACGCTCTAACTGACGCTGTGGATTATAGGAATAAACTGAAGGCGTGAAGGAGGAAGAACTGGGAATAAAAGTAGGAGAAAGAAATTGGGAAAAATTATGGAAAGCAAGGCATCTCAAAAATTTATCAATTAGAATAAAAGAAAACTACTACAAGATAGTATGGAAGTGGTGTTTGATCCCAATCTATATATATAAAAGAGTGATGGCATCAGGGCAGTGGACAAAACAACAAAACTACAGGCCCCCCAACCTCGAAATTTGACAACACAACCCATCATCCACGCCTCTAGGTTGATACAACAAAAAGAAAAGAAAAATAAAGTCCTAATTAGAGGGAGAGCAATAATTGTTTTTATCCAATTGCTGCCAGTTTAGAGGGCTAATCTCTGCCCACTTCGTTGCCTAGCAACCAAGGGACAGCCAGGTTTCAGTTAGGGGAGAGGCAGATTTAGGCCTCACTTAGTCTTCTTCCACAGATTATCTAATTTGCACTGGATTATATGGCAATGTAGACTCAAGGTCCTTCCACACAGCTATATAACCCATTTATAATCTTATATTATTTGCTTTGCACTGGATTATCTTGACTCCACACTGCCATATAATCCACTTCAGTGTGCATTTTATACAACTGTGAAGAAGGGGCCTCATGTAATCCAGTTCTAAGCAGATAATATAAGATGATCAATATACAGTAGACTCTCACTTATCCAACATAAACAGGCCGGCAGGATAAGTAAATATATTGGATAATAAGAAGGGATTCAGGAAAAGCTGATTAAACATCAAATTAGGTAATCGTTATACAAATTAAGCACCAAAACATCATATTATACAACAAATTTGACAGAAAAGGTAGTTCCATGCGCAGTAATGCTATGTAGTAATTACAGTAGAGTCTCACTTATCCAACACTCGCTTATCCAACGTTCTGGATTATCCAACGCATTTTTGTAGTCAATGTTTTCAATATATCGTGATATTTTGGTGCTAAATTCATAAATACAGTAATTACTACATAGCATTACTGCGTATTGAACTACTTTTTCTGCCAAATTTGTTGTCTAACATGATGTTTTGGTGTTTCATTTGTAAAATCATAACCTAATTTGATATTTAATAGGCTTTTCCTTAACGCCTCCTTATTATCCAACATATTCGGTTATCCAACATTTTGCCAGCCCACTTATGTTGGATAAGTGAGACTCTACTGTACTGTATTTACAAATTTACCAGTAAAATATCACAATGAATTTGAAACACTGACTACAAAAACATTGATTATGAAAAGGCAGACTGTGTTGGATAATCCAGAACATTGTATAAGCGAATGTTGGATAAGTGAGATTCTACTTTGATATGAAATAATTTCTAGGATAGAATAATGCAGAACAATATAATCTCTAAAACCAGGACAGTAATAAAGAAATAAAGTAATAAAGTAAATAAAGCAAGGAAATTGGAAATTCCACAAAGGAAACAATCAGGGCCAGCTAACACCTCCCAAGAAAGGATTCTTCCAGAAAGGAAGCTGAGAAGGCAGTGAAGCACTATGTATTACCAAAGTCATTATTATTACTATCATTACTATCCTTATTATTATTATTATTATTATTATTATTATTATTATTATTATTGTGTTGCGGTCAACCGTGAAAATGAATACAATCTGGCTCCAAGTATTCAAAAACACTAAAATCAGAATATATAAAAATTAATGTGGTATAATAAAACAGAACAATACAATCTCTAAAATCAGAACACTAAATAAAGAACAACACTCTGAAAATAGGGGAATTCCACACAGAAAACAATCAGGGCCAGCTAACACCTCCCAACAAAGGATTCCCATCATCAAAGTCTGGCCAATCCTCTGTTTTCTCAGGGCCACAGACAGTAGAAGCATATAAAATATCGCAAACAACACCACTCTGAAAACAAGGTAATTCCAGACAGGAAACAATCAGGGCCAGCTAACACCTCCCAACAAAAAAATCACTCAGGGAGGAAACAGCTAGGCTTTAAATCTGCAAGGCCATTACATCCTAATCATTTTTCCTAATTGCAGCATTCATACTTGCCTCCAACAGACAAAAAAAAAAACAAAACAATCAGAAATATTGTATATTCACAACCTTTAGGAAATAATGTCCCCTGATGGCACAGCATGTTAAAGCGCTGAGCTGCTGAACTTCTGGACCGAAAGGCCGCAGGTTTGAATTGGGGGAACTGACAGAGCCCCCA
This sequence comes from Anolis carolinensis, assembly GCF_035594765.1. Taxonomy (NCBI): domain Eukaryota; kingdom Metazoa; phylum Chordata; class Lepidosauria; order Squamata; family Anolidae; genus Anolis; species Anolis carolinensis. The sequence continues at coordinate 14,669,370 of NW_026943822.1, read as the reverse complement.
CTGTTAGCCCCAGCTTCTGCCAACCCAGAAGTTCAAAAACATGTAAATGTGAGTACATCAATAGGTACTGCTCCGGTGGGAAGGTAACGCCGCTCCATGCAGTCATCCCACATGACCTTGGAGGAGTCTACAGACAACGATGGCTCTTCGGCTTAGAAATGGAGATGAGCACCAACCCCCAGAATCAGACACAACTGGACTTAATGTCAGGGGAAAACGTTTACCCTTTACCTTAAGTACCACCAATTCCTCAATACTTTATTTCCCATACCACCATTCTTCGCCACAGCAACGCGTGGCCGGGCACAGCTAGTCTATATATATAAAAGAGTGATGGTATCACGGCAGCGGACAAAACAACAAAAGTAAACACCCCACAACCTCGAAAATTGACAGCACAACCCCTCATCCATGCCTCTAGGTTGATACAACAAAAAGAAAAGAAAAATAAAGTCCTAATTAGAGGGAGAGGAATAATTGTTTTTATCCAATTGCTGCCAGTTAGAAGGCTAAGCTCCGCTCACTTGGTCTCCTAGCAACCCACTCAGCCCAGGGGACCCTTTACCTTAACTACTACCAATTCCTCAATACTTTATTTCCCATACCACCATACTTCGCCACAGCAACGCGTGGCCGGGCACAGCTAGTAAAGATATATAATATGGATAAGAGTTGTTCAGAAAAATGTTGGAGGGGTAGTCAAGAAAGGGGGACATATATTCATATGTGGTGGGAATGTAAGTACAGTAGAGTCTCACTTATCCAAACTAAATGGGCTGGCAGAAGCTTGGATAAGCGAATATCTTGGATAATAAGGAGGGATTAAGGAAAAGCCTATTAAACATCAAATTAGGTTATGATTTTACAAATTAAGCACCAAAACATCATGTTATACAACAAATTTGACAGAAAAAGTAGTTCAATACGCAGTAATGTTATGTTGTAATTACTGCATTTATGAATTTAGCACCAAAATATCATGATATATTGAAAACATTGACTACAAAAATTGATTGGATTATCCAGAAGCTTGGATAAGCGAGGCTTGGATAAGTGAGACTCTACTGTATGTACAGAGTTTTTGGGGAAAGGTCATAGTAGAAATAGAGAGTATCATGAAGAAAAAAATTAATACAAACCCAGCGACTATACTATTATCTATTTATAATACAGATGAATGGAAAGAAAATGAAAAGAATTTGGTAACAATGTTGCTAACGGCCGCAAGGTTATTAATAGCAAGGAATTGGAAAGGGGAGGTGGAAATTAAAATAGAAGATTGGTACAAGGAAATTTGGAAATTAGCAATAAATGATAAATTAACATACAATTTAAATGTCAAAAAAGGCCTAAGAAAGAAAAATGACTTTGAAAGTATATGGAAGAAATTTATTGAAGAAACATTAAGGAGAGAAGATGGGAATCAACCCCCACCAGAAGAATGGAGATTCTGGTTGGACTATAAAGAAATGGACTCCGGTGATGGGGAGCACAACGGGTAGAACACTGGGGGAAGGAAAAGACTTAATTATATAAATTGTAAAGATTTTTCTTTTTTTTGTAGCAAAATTAATAGTAATGTAATTAAAAAAAATTCAAAAAATAATAATAAAATAAACTGAAGGCGTGCAAATATTCCTGCATGCCCAACATGTGGAGGAGAGAGGGGGCATCTTTGAGTCTCTTTTCCGGATAGAAAAAGTGGGGTATAAATAAACACAACAACAACAACAATAATCTGTAGACAGGAGCAGGGGGTCCTCCTCTTCCCATGGATGGGTCAGAAGCGACTTGAGAACGTACTACAATGAACATGCTTTTGGTGTGAGAGAATTGGCTGTTTACAGAGACGTTGCCTAGGGGACACCCAGATGTGTTACTATCCTGCTAGGAGGCTTCTCTTGTGTCCCTGCAAGCTAGAGCTGACAGAGGGAGCTCACCCCATCTCGCGGTTTCGAACTGGCAACTTTCAGATCAGCAACTCAACTTCAGGCGAGCAGTTCAGCAAGCACAAAGGTTTAACGCATTGCACCACCGCTGAGAAATAGATATTCCTGCCTCCGCGGTGCAGAGGGTCAAAACACTGAGCCGCTGAACTTGCTGATCGAAAGGTCAGCGGTTCAAATCCGGGAGTGAGCTCCCGCTGTTAGCCCCAGCTTCTGCCAACCTAGCAGTTCAAAAACATGCAAATGTGAGTAGATCAATAGGGTGCTCCATGCAGTCATGCCGGCCACATGGCCTTGGAGGTGTCTATGGACAACGCCAGCTCTTCAGCTTAGAAATTGAGATGAGCACCAGTCCCCAGAGTCGGACATGACTGGACTTAATGTCAGGGGAGAGCTAAATGTTAACATTTGTTTTTAAAATCTCATCTTTATATTAATACTAGCTGTGTCCGGCCACACGTTGCTGTGGCGTTGTCTGGTGGTGTTGGTGAGAAATGATTGAGGTAGTGGTGGTATTGAATTTCTGTTGTATGGTTGTCTTTATGTTTAGTATGCATTTGGTTGTTTGTGTACTGTGAAAGTGGTGAGGGTAGAGGGGGTCTATGTCCCTGTGTAGTATTGTATAGTATTTATACGTTGTCCATGTGTTGTGAATGCTTGGATTGTGTCCTGCTGCATAGTAGAAAGGGTTGGGCTGGATGGCCCTTAGGGGTCTCTCCAAATTCTTGTGCCTGTCCCCTGGGCTGAGTAGGTTGCTAGGAGACCAAGTGGGCAGAACTTATCCTTGTATCTGGCAGCAATTGGATAAAAACAATTATTCCTCTCCCTCTAATTAGGAATTTGTTTTTCTTTTCATTTTGTTGTATCAACCTAGAGCCATGGATGATGGGTTGTGTTGTCAAATTTTGAGGTTGGGGGGCCTGTAGTTTTGTTGTTTTGTCCGCTGCCCTGATGCCATCACTCTTTTATATTTATAGATGGATTATTGTCTTTACTTTTCCTCCTGTTTCCTTTTTCTGATGATACAAGAGTCTAAACGGCCATCAGAAAAATAAATCCACGTGTCCTTAAACTCTCTGGCCGCGCTTATTAAAATTTGCCCTCTGGCTGAGACATCCAGAGTGCCGATGAGGCACTGCTCTTGAGTTCTCTGCATTCTCGGGCATCACACGGCTTCATTTATAGCTTCCAAAACCAGAGCTGCCCCAAGCAACTATTTGCGCTGCTTGTGTGGTTGTGTTAGAACAGATCAGAACACCTTGAGCTGGGCATCATGAGATCTGGCTGCTTGGGGCACCCCATTATTTTGGCTGGGCATTGCCAGCCTAAATGGTTGATCTGAAACAAAGGCTGGCCTCTTTCAGTTCACCCTCTGGGGCCAAGGGAGATTTCAGAGCTCCTAGAAGACTGTATCCCTTGCATAAATACCCTGAAGGCACCAGATCCCATCTGAGCAGGAAACATAAGCAAGGTCAGCTCTTCCATGCCTAAGAAAATGTTATGAAATATCATGCGGTTGCCATAAGTGGATAGGAAACTTGAAGGCTCAATCTTTGGCCTTCAAGATGTTTGGATGCTGGCAAAGGCATCTGGGAGTGGATTTCCAAGACCTTTGGAGGATCGATGGTTGAAAACCATTTATCTATATATATAAAAGGGTAATGAAATTTCGGCCTAGGACAAAACAACAAAACTACACATCCCAGAAACACTCAACTTGGCAGCACAACCCGTCATCCATGCCTCTACGTTCATACAACAAAAACAAAAGAATAATAAAGTCCTAATTAGAGGGAAAGGAATAATTGTTTGTATCCAATTGCTGCCAGTTAGAAGGCTAAGCTCCGCCCACTTGGTCTCCTAGCAACCCACTTAGCCCAGGGGACAGGCAGAGTTAGGCCTCACTTGGGCCTCTTCCACACTGCCTATAAATACAGATTATCAGATTTTAACTGGATTACAGTATATGGCAGTGTAGACTCAAGGCCCTTCCACACAGCTATATAACCCATTTATAATCTTATATTATCTGCTTTGAACTGGATTATGTTGATCCCAAACTGCCATATAATCCAATTCAGTGTGCATTTTATACAGCTGTGTAGAAGGGGCCTCATATAATCCAGTTCTAAGCAGATAATATAAGATTATAAATATAATATGTAATAATTACTGTGATATAATAATACAGAACAATATAATCTCTAAAATCAGGACAGTAAATAAAGAACAACACTCTGAAAGCATAAGCCACAGCCACACGTGGCCGGGCAAAGCTAGTTCTACTATAAATTTGTATTGCGACCACTCATGTTGCTGGCTTGTTTTGCCACTTTGTCTGCATTGACAAGAAGATTGTAATGGATGCTCTCCTTTTTGCATGCCACTGGAGTGACTTTTGCCTATGTGTGCCTCCAGTGGCGCAGCAGGTTAAATCGCTGAACTGCTGAACTTGCTGATCAAAAGGTCAGCAATTCAAATCCAGGGAGCGGGGTGAGCTCCCACTGTTAACCCCAGCTTCTGCCAACCTAGCAGTTCAAAAACATGCAAATGTGAGTAGATCAATAGGTACTTCTCTGGTGGTAAGGTAACGGCGCTCCATGCTGTCATGCCTTTGGCCACATGACCTTGGAGATGTCTACGGACAATGCTGGCTCTTCGGCTTAGAAATGGAGATGAGCACCAACCTCCAGAGTTGGACACGACTGGACTTAACGTCAGGGGAAAACCTTTACCTTTACCTTACCTTGAAAGCAAGCCCTCGAACCGTGTGCCTGTACATGTGGATGCGAAAGTAATTGTTTGCCCTCCAGACAAGGGCAGCTTTTTAATAAGGAACAAATGCTATATGTCTCTAATCTATCTGGCCCACTGGCAGCCATTTGGGCAATGCAATGCTGGTTCGTGGTTTTGTGCCAGGTCTGCTCCTTTTCCTTTTTTTAGCCCTCTACTCCACAAATGCATTGGCAAAGAAGGAAACATTTGCCTGAAAAGGGTCCCAAAGTTGGAAGAACCCGATGGAACTTTAAGTCTGCCCCTATAATGGCCAGAGCTTGGAAATAACTAATTACAACCAATTAGGTAAAGATAAAGGTTTCCCTTGACGTTAAGTCTAGTCGTGTCTGACTCTGGGGTTTGGTGCTTATCTCCATTTCTAAGTCAAAGAGCCGGTGTTATCCATAGACACCTCCAAGGTTGTGTGGCTGGCATGACTGCATGGAGCGCTGTTACCTTCCCGCCGGAGTGAGTATTGATCTACTCACATTAGTATGCTTTCAAACTGCTAGGTTGGCAGAAGCTGGGACTAACAGCGGGAGCTCACTCCACTCCCTGGATTCGAACCACCAACATTTTGGTCAGCATTTTTAATAGCTCAGCGGTTTAACCTGCTGCATCACCAGGGCTCCTAATTGCAACCATTTACTTGTTTGTAATTAATGTCTTTTTTCAATCGTGAAAGTACAGTAGAGTCTCACTTATCCAAGCTTCACTTATCCAAGTTTCTGGATTACTTAAGCCATTTTTGTAGTCAACTAGCTGTGCCCGGCCACGCATTGCTGTGGCTAGGACTTTATTTTTCTTTTCTTTTCGTTGTATGAACGTAGAGGCATGGATGTGAGGTTGTGCTGTCAATTTTCAAGGTTGTGGGGCATTTAGTTTAGTTGTTTTGTCCGGTGCCATGATTCCATTACCCTTTTATATATATAGATGTTTTCAATATATCGTGATATTTTGTTGCTAAATTTGTAAATACAGTAATTACAATATAACATTACTGCGTATTGAACTGCTTTTTCTGTCAAATTTGTTGTAAAACATGATGTTTTGGTGCTTAATTTGTAAAATCATAACCTAACTTGATGTTTAATAGGCTTTTCCTTAATCCCTCCTTATTATCCAAGATATTCGCTTATCCAAGCTTCTGCTGGCCCGTTTAGCTTGGATAAGTGAGACTCTACTGTAATGTCTTTTTTCAATAGCGAAAGGACAGTAGAGTCTCACTTATCCAAGCCTCACTTATCCAAGTTTCTGGATTATCCAAGCCATTTTTGTAGTCAATGTTTTCAATATATCGTGATATTTTGTTGCTAAATTCATAAATACAGTAATTACAACATAACATTACTGCTTTTTTGTTAAATTTGTTGTAAAACATGATGTTTTGGTGCTTAATTTGTAAAATCATAACCTAATTTGATGTTTAATAGGCTTTTCCTTAATCCCTCCTTATTATCCAAGATATTTGCTTATCCGAGCTTCTGCTGGCCTGTTTAGCTTGGATAAGTGAGACTCTACTGCAAAGGTCTTCAAACTTTTAAAGTGGAGGGCCGGTTCATGGTCCCTCAGATTGTTGAAGGGTTGAATTATCATTTGAAAAAAAAAATGAACAAATTCCTATGCACACTGCACATGTCTTATTTGTAGTGCAAAAAAACCCCCAACAACATCTATTTATTTATTTATTTGCTACATTTGTACTCTACCCTCTCTCACTCCGAAGGGGACTCAACGGCTTACAAGTTATATGATAATAATAATAATACAAGGGTTGAACCCAGATAAAAACAGTGACAATATAAAACACATCAAATTTACATGTGCAATTATAAAAACAGACATCTACATATACAGGTAAAATAGCAAACTTAATTACATAATTAAACCACAAGTTATATTATATTATTAGCATAGTACATATTAGCATTATATATTACTATATTGTACTATACCACTATACCATATTATTATTAGTAATATTACATTTAATATATAATATATAATTAATATTATATTATACAATATTATTTACATTGTATTATTATTATTATTATTAGCCACCCTGAGTCCCCTACTGGGTGAGAAGGGCGGGGTAGAAATACTGTAATAAATAAATAAATAAATATTATATTGTATTACATTATAATATTATTATCAATATTATATGTATATACAATATATTATATTATTACCATAGCACAATATTAGTAAATGAATGAACAATTCAATATTTAAAAATAAAAACAATCTTAACCAACATAAACCTATCAGGATTTCAGTGGGAAGTGTGGGCTTGCTTCTGCCCAATGAGATAGTCAACTTAAGTAGGATTGTTGTTGTTGTTGTGTGCCTTCAAGTCATTCCAGACTTTGGGCAAGCCTAAGTCTAAAACTGAGGGCAGGGGCCAGGTAAATGACCTTGGAGGGCTGCATCCGGCCCCCGGGCCTTAGTTTGGGGATCCCTGCTCTACTATATAACTGTTACAAAACCTCTCTTCCCTCCTTTTGATTTTGTGCATCGTGAAGACAAAACAAAAATGTAGCCACATGAATGGCTTTGTGCCTCTATGTTGCATTGAGTATGGAATGCTGGAATAATTCTGCCCATAAGTCAGGATGATTTGTTCCGAGGTCCATCTTGAACTAATCTCTGACAGCGTACAGTATCTCTTCAAGACTTCTTACCTTTGTCCCTTTTAATCTGGCACAAGCACAAGGCAAAACAGACTGGGGACTCCTTGTTCCCTGACTGTTCCAACATCTGATTACCCGTTCCGAAGGCCCAGAGGAGCATGAGAGAGGAGCCGGTGTTTGTAGTGTGCCGTTCTTTTGCACCACGGAGTATCAAGGGGCAAGTTGCAAACATATAATCAGCATTAATCATCCCTCTGTGGCTTCCGTGCCATTGCAAATGAGAGGAGAAGCCAGCCCCAGAGCTGTAAGATTTGTACTAGGCTGCTGATGTTTAGCAACAGTGTTGTTTGTTTTCTGAGTGTGACTTTAAGGCACCTGTCCATTCATGGCAACCCCATGCTTGCGTAGGGTTTTCTTAGGAAGGAATACTCAGAAGTTGTTCCTTTAAGAATCTGTTCCTTGAGGATATTTAGGTAGACCACTGCTTGATAGGGATAAACTCTTATTATTCAACTAGCTGTGCCCGGCCACACGTTGCTGTGGCAAAGTCTGGTGGTATGGGAAATAAAGTATTGAGGAATTGGTGGTAGTTAAGGTAAAGGGTAAAGGTTTTCTCCTGACATTAAGTGCAGCTGTGTCCGACTGCACACTGAAGTGGATTATATGGCAGTGTGGAGTCAATATAATCCAGTTCAAAGCAGATAATATAAGATTATAAATGGGTTATATAGCTGTGTGGAAGGGCCTTGAGTCTACACTGCCATATACTGTAATCCAGTTAAAATCTGATAATCTGTATTTATAGGCAGTGTGGAAGAGGCCCAAGTGAGGCCTAACTCTGCCTGTCCCCTGGGCTAAGTGGGTTGCTAGGAGACCAAGTGGGCGGAGCTTATCCTTTTAACTGGCAGCAATGGGATAAAAACAGTTTTTCTTTCATTCCCACTAGAGTTTCTACAACAGCTTTACTGTTTGAATTTTAACACATTGTGCTTCTTAAGCAAAATAAATAGAGTTTCGCCTTTATGCACACACTGTGCATGAAGTTCTTTCCAAGTCTAGCTTCTAGTGCAAGGCTTTTGAAACTTTTCTGTTCAGAACCCCTTTTGGCCCAATAGATTTTGATATGACACTGGATATATAGGCATAAAAATTAATCACAGATAACAAATAAGCAAGGCTTGCTACAATGGCTCATCTCCCTTTTTATAAAGTACTAGCAGTGCCCGGCCACGTGTGGCGAAATATGGTGGTATGGGAAATAAAGTATTGAGGAATTGGTAGTAGTTAAGGTAAAGGGTAAAGGTTTTTCCCTGACATTAAGTCCATTATCAATGGGTTATATAGCTGTGTGGAAGGGCCTTGAGTCTACACTGCCATATAATCCAGTTCAAATCAGATAATCTGTATTTTATAGGCAGTGTGGAAGAGGCCTAAGTGAGGCCTAACTCTGCCTGTCCCCTGGGCTGAGTGGGTTGCTAGGAGACCAAGTGGACAGAGCTTAGCCTTTTAACTGGCAGCAATTGGATAAAAACAATTATTCCTCTCCCTCTAATTAGGACTTTATTATTCTTTTGTTTTTGTTGTATGAACGTAGAGGCATGGATGACGGGTTGTGCTGCCAAGTTGAGTGTTTCTGGGATGTGTAGTTTTGTTGTTTTGTCCTAGGCCAAAATTTCATTACCCTTTTATATATATAGATAGCATTGAGCCCAGACAGTTAAAATAGTGTCAAGCTGCATTAATTCTGTGGTGCAGTTGCGACTATAGAGAAGTATCACATTGATTTCTAGCTTAAGCTTTACTGCAGACATATCACTGCCACCCAATATGGAAAGTCTGCCTTTTGCAACCAAGGGTTATCTGTACTTTCAGTCACTTGGAGCCTGTCCATAGCAGTTGTGCATCCAGGTATCTATCTGTCTTAGTATTCATATGACACAATGATAGATGAGGAAAGTCCAGATGGGCTGGACTGATGTCAAACAATTTTGTGAAAAGGAGCTTCTGTGCCAGATGTTTTGTGAACAGAACTATGTACTTGTATATTAGGTAAAGGATATGTTTATTTTATTCCACCTTGTGTTTTGCCCAGCTCTGGATGTCTAGGTAGAGCTGATTCTGGAAACACAAATGCTGCAGTGTTTTTGTACCCCGCACTGTACTAAAGTCCTCATTGCAGCCCCAGATGCCCCACGGTTCATGCCACGTAAGTGCTTTATCCCGGGGCAAGAGGATTAAGAAGATCTTCTTTCAGCAGCATCTCTTGGCCGGAGAACTGTTGTCATGAGCGCCAGACCTGTGCCAAGTTGGAGGAAAGGTGAAACAAGGCAGAGGTCATCTGTCACCAGCAAAGGGAAAGTCTCTGTGTTGCTCAGATTGACAGCGAGCCTTGAAGGCTTAATGGAAGCGGAGGTCTGGGAATCCTACCTGGTTTGCTCTCTTTTGTTGGCTTGGAAAACTCGATGCTGACGTAACTTCACTCCCCTTTGGACAGAGCTGGGTTACAACAGCACACGAGGCTGAGGCTTGTTCTGATATCCTGCCGCTTGCAGCTGAAATCTCAAAGCCAGCTTGCACTGCATAAAACTGAGCAGTTGTCTCAGTGCGTGTTTAAATTTCAGCTCTTTTGTTTAGCGCAGTTCCGTACCATATTCAAAGAGCGGGTCGGAGAGTAGTGAGTTACCCCACCCCAGTTGAATAAGAGTGTCTTTCCCCCCCCGTGATGCTCACAGACAAATCAGGGGCACAACATTATCTTATACGGAGCATAGTGTTTCTGTGGATGGATAGGAAAGCTGGGCAAAGAAGAAAGCTTGACAGGAGAAACCAGGAGGAGAGTTCTTACTTGTACCATGGACTGTGAAAAAGCACAAAGAAATGGGTCCTAGAGCAGATATCTTCTTAGAAGCCATAGTAAGTAATCTGAGGCTGTCATACATTGGACATCTCATTTATTTATTTATTATTTATTTATTAGTAAAGGCAATGGCTTCTCCTTCATCTCCAGCTCTGGGGGTTGGTGCTCATCTCCATTTCTAAGCCGAAGAGCTGGCATTGTCCATAGTTCCTACTGGTACCATGGACTGTGAAAAAGCACAAAGAAATGGGTCCTAGAGCAGATATCTTCTTAGAAGCCATAGTAAGTAATCTGAGGCTGTCATACATTGGACATCTCATTTATTTATTTATTATTTATTTATTAGTAAAGGCAATGGCTTCTCTTTCATCTCCAGCTCTGGGGGTTGGTGCTCATCTCCATTTCTAAGCCGAAGAGCCGGCGTTGTCCGTAGACACCTCCAAGGTCATGTGGCCGGCATGACTGCACGGAACGCCGTTACCTTCCCGCCGGAGCGGTACCTATTGATCTACTCACATTGGCATGTTTTCGAACTGCTAGGTTGGCAGAAGCTGGAGCTGACAGCGGGCGCTCACTCCGCTCCCGGGATTTGAACCTGGGACCTTTCGGTCTGCAAGTTCAGCAGCTCAGTCCTTTAACACACTTCGCCACCGGGGCTCCTTATTTATTTATTAGCAACGTTTATATCCTGTCCTTCTCACCCCAAAGGGGACTCAGGGTGGCTTACAAGTTATGTGTACATACAATATATTATATTATTAACATACCACAATATAAGCATTATATATTACTACTAGCTGTGCCCGGCCACGCGTTGCTGTGGCGAAGTATGGTGGTGTGGGAAATAAAGTATTGAGGAATTGTATATTGTATATTGATAATCTTATATTATCTGCTTAGAACTGGATTATATGAGGTCCCTTCTTCACAGCTGTATAAAATGCACACTGAAGTGGATTATATGGTAGTGTGGACTCAAGATAATCCAGTGCAAAGCAGATAATATAAGATTATAAATGGGTTATATAGCTGAGTGGAAGGGCCTTGAGTCTACACTGCCATATAATCCAGTGCAAATTAGATAATCTGTGGAAGAGACCTAAGTGAGGCCTAAATCTGCCTGTCCCCTAACTGAACCCTGGCTGTCCCTTGGCTGAGTTGGTTGCTAGGAGACCAAGTGGGTAGAGATTAGCCCTCTAAACTGGCAGCAATTGGATAAAAAAAATTATTGCTCTCCCTCTAATTAGGACTTCATTTCTCTTTTCTTTTTGTTGTATCAACCTAGAGGCATGGATGATGGGTTGTGTTGTCTAATTTCGAGGTTGGGGGGCCTGTAGTTTTGTTGTTTTGTGGGTCGCCATGATGCCATCACTCATTTATATATTACTATATTGTACTATAACACTATATTGCATTATTATTAGTAATATTACATGTAATATAAATATACAATTATAATAGTGTATTATTATTATTATATTAAAGAGCCCCGGTTGCAAAGTGTGTTAAAGCGCTGAGCTGCTGAACTTGCGGACCAAAAGGTCCCAGGTTCAAATCTCGGGAGCGGAGTGAGCGCCTGCTGTTAGCTCCAGCTCCTGCCAACCTAGCAGTTCGAAAACATGCCAATGTGAGTGGATTAATAGGTACCGCTCCGGCGGGAAGGTAACTGCACTCCATGAGGTCATGCCAGCCACGTGACCTTGGAGGTGTCTATGGACAACGCCGGCTCTTCGGCTTAGAAATGGAGATGAGCACCAACCCCCAGAGTCAGACATAACTGGACTTAACATCAGGGGAAACCTTTACCTTTACTACCACTAAGGAGAAGGTTGACTCAAGTGAGTTTGTAACTCTTCTCAGGGAGATTCCTGGTTTTCCTGATTTTTGCCAATGTTATATTGCACTTTGTCCATTTCAACTGTGAAATTACCTTCCCCATTTCGGCCCATTTCGGCACATGTTGCACTTTGCCTGGGTTCTATGAATTAGTCTCCAGTGTTAATATTGTATGTTTTATGTTGATTTTAACGATTGTTTTTACTGTAATTGATGTTTTTATTGGATAACTGTTTTATTGCTGTGTTTTGTTATTTGATTGTTTTATCCGGCAAGGCCCCATGTAAGCCGCCCCGAGTCCCTTCGGGGAGATGGGGCAGGGTATAAAAATAAAGTTATTATTATTATTTCCCAGAATGGTGGTGAATGCCATTTTCCAAAGGGTTATGGAGATTTCCATTTCCCAAAAGGTTATGGCATCATTTTTCCAAAAGGTTATGATTTCTAGCAAGGCCAGATTCTCCAAAACAATTTGATTAATTTTTTAAAAAATATATCCTTTTTATTTTGGTCCTATCCCAGGAGGACGGCGGGATATATATAAAATTAATTACTTAGTTGATCCCCAATTGCCTGAATATAGTGGCCTTCCAAGTGTAGTGTCTTGGCGGTGGGCACGTAGGTGGCTTTGGAGCCCTATTCTTGATCCGCATGTTCTTCCACAGTGAGGACATTAGTTTCCAGGTGGAAGGTGGTCCCGGTCAGGGTTGGCTTGATGCACCTTTCTCTTGGCACATTTCTCCCTTTAGCTCCCCATGCATGCCTCTTCAAATTCCACAGCACTGCTGGTCACAGCTGACCTCCAGTTAGAGTTATCAAGGGCCAGTGCTTCCCAGATCTCTGTGTCTATGCCACAGTTTTTATGATTGCATTTTAAATTTAGCAATTACATTTTTGAATGAAGAAAAACAGATTCCAGCATAGCATGGGGAAACTGACAATGGTTAGAAGGGCCTCCCTGAGAACCAAATGCAAAAACAATATGCTGGTGGCAGTGAAGCTTGAAGAAAATGGTGATTTAAAAAAAAAATCTAGCTCTTTTAAATGGTTCATCAAAAACAGGTGGCTATTGTGGCAGAGTAGTTGAATTTAAGCCTGTGATGAATGAATAAAAAGCCTCTCTGGGTCCACAATGCATCAGCACAAACAGCTCAAAGAAGAGTTACATTCTATTTAACTCTGAGAAAAGTGGTTTAAAGCTCTTTCTCATGAATACACTCACAGAGACAGGTACCAAAGAATGCTTTTCAAGTTAGCGGCAAATAACAGCACACACATGGACAACCCGAGCAGATCCTAATCTAAAGACCAAAATAGAAAAGATGGGAAACGGGGATATAATGGAGAGATGTCACATTGCAACCCTCCCAGAAACCGGTGCTATTTGGACATTTCAGAAAAGGCCCCTGAAACTTTTCCTATAGCAACACTCTCTAATTTGTGATTCATTTCTTTGGAAATAATTTGATTGGGAGTTGTTCTGGATTGGAGCAAACCAGGCTACAGTAGAGTCTCACTTATCCAACACTCACTTATCCAACGTTCGATTATCCAACACATTTTTGTAGTCAATTTTTTCAATACATCATAATATTTTGGTGCTAAATTCATAAATACAGTAATTGATACATAGCATTACTGCGTATTGAACTATTTTTTTCTGTCAAATTTGTTGTATAACATGATGTTTTGGTGCTTAATTTGTAAAATCATAACCTAATTTGATGTTTAATAGGATTTTCCTTAATCCTTATTATCCGACATATTCACTTATCCAACATTCTGCCAGCCCGTTTATGTTGGATAAGTGAGACTCTACTGTATTTTGCTCCAGACTACTGCTTCTTAAACTGTGGGCCTGACCCCAGACGGGGTCACCTTAGCTCAGTGGTTCCCAACCTTTTTTTGACCACGAACCACCAAACCACGGACCACTTTGAGGCCGCTCTCCAATATTAGTACCAAAAGGGTTACGAATAAGTTTTTGGTCAATTTTAGATTCGGTTTGGTTATTTGGGGTGCTTATTCAGAAAATTGCATTGGCTAGACTACATCAGCTCTAGTTCCTGATACAGAACATATGCCATCCGGTAGTCACCATTTGCTCGTCCACAGAAAACCGTATTTAATAATCTAGAGCTGATGTGGTCTATCGAATTCAGTTTTCTGAATCAGCACCCCAAATAACCCTAGGAACAGGCCTAAAAACACCAAAAGACACCAAGGCGCCCCTGCTTCCAGGCTCCACATGGAACTGCTCTGTTCAGAGGGAGGGAGGAGGAGAAGCAGCAGACAGGAGGCTTGTTGTTGAGTCTTTCGTGGGTTGAGCTTCTCCCTGCCCGGCATCCTCGTTGCCTCAGCATTATAAGAGGTTTTTGCAAGATTTGTCACTCTTGTTTCAACGGTGTAGTAACGGTGTGGCAGCGGACCATATTTTAGTTTTTGGGGACCACTGGTGGTCCATGGACCACAGTTTGGGAACCACTGCTTTAGCTCAATGTTTGCATCCCAAAGATTGGCAACAGCAAAGGCTTTTTGCATGCCACCTAGCGGCTGTTTTAGACGTTTACATGAATCTGTGGTGCAGTGTTTACAATGGACTCTGCAGAAGATGCTTCAGCTGTCTTCTATATATAAAAGGGTAATGAAATTTCGGCCTAGGACAAAACAACAAAACTACACATCCCAGAAACACTAAACTTGGCAGCACAACCCCTCATCCATGCCTCTACATTCATACAACAAAAAGAAAAGAAAAATAAAGTCCTAATTAGAGGGAGAGGAATAATTGTTTTTATCCAATTGCTGCCAGTTAGAAGGCTAAGCTTCACCCACTTGGTCTTCTAGCAACCCACTCAGCTCAGAGGACAGGCAGAGTTAGGTCTCACTTATGCCTCTTCCACACTGCCTATAAATAGATTATCTTATTTTAACTGGATTATATGGCAGTGTAGACTCAAGGCCTTTCCACACAGCTATATAACCCATTTATAATGGACTTAATGTCAGGGAAAAACCTTTACCCTTTACCTTAACTACTACCAATTATTTCCCATACCACCATACTTCGCCACAGCAACGCATGGCTGGGCACAGCTAGTACTTTATAAAAAGGGAGATGAGCCATTGTAGCAAGCCTTGCGAATTTGTTATCTGTAAGTGCTTAATTTTTATACCTATATATCCAGTGTCATATCAAAATCTATTGGGCCAAAAGCGGTTCTGAATAGAAAAGTTTCAAAAGCCCTGCACTCGAAGCTAGACTTGGAAAGAACTTCATGCAAAGTGTGTGTATAAAGGCGAAACTCTTATTTATTTTGCTCAAGAAGCACAATGTGTTAAATACAAACAGTAAAGCTGTTGTAGAAACTCCAGTAGGAACGAAAGAAAAACCGTCTTTTCCCTCTTGTGCAAGAACGGCTCCGTTAACACACACACACACACCCTTTTACCATCCAGGATGAGAAAATAGGGGAACGATCTTTACTTTCCTGTCACCCACATTGTAATGAGATGGATGTTTCTCTCCTCCTCCTGCCCAGTCACTCCTCCACTGTCCTTACGGAGCATCCTGTGAGCAAGCTCGCTTTTTTCTCAGTGGGAAGAGAACCCATTAGTTGGATTTTCCCCCCTGTAGCCTTTCCTCTGGCAGACTGACATGGGATGACTCACGGACAAGGAGGAGAAACCTGAAGTGCTTTTCTGGGTTATGCCAGGTCAGCGTCTGGGTTGTTTGCCCTTTTGAGTCTGACCAGTCACACTTCTTTGCCTTTCCTCTTTTAGGATTCTTTCCAGTGTTGTTGTTGTTTAACTCAAGATAGTCTATGTACAATGAAAATATGTCCAAAATAACATATAATATTATTAAAGTTCCCCGTACAAAGTTCAGTTTGACAGTACCAGACAAAATGAAAAGGAGCAACAGCTCTAACGCAAAAGTTATCCAAGTCTGATATTGGTTCCAATGTATATAGGCTTCAGGGATACATAGTCAATGAAAATATCTTCCAAAAATAATGATGGAGCACTACTCTCAAAAAAGTCTTTGAAAGTAAAGTCCAAATAAAGTCCCAAGTCTACAGAGGTCCCGGGTATTTTTGTACTCTGTTTCAGGGAGAAAATCCCCTTTTTCAGGAGTTGGTATACTCAGCAACAATGAACTTATATCTAAAACAAAACATAGAGTAACAAGTATTTTACCAGCAGTATTTACAGAAGTAAAAGTAACCCATATAATAGTATTATACTTACATAGTGCCTAATTGCTTACCAAGTACTCTTTAAAAACCTTTGAATGAACCTCCAGAATCACTCGCAGTTGAAATCACCACAAGCAGAGTCACTCAGTGATTAGGCAGGAAGACACAGTCAAAGCCCTCCCAGCAGATGGCCATTCCACCATCATTCCATTGGATGATGTGTTATTGGCTCTCCTTCTCTGGAGGCTGGTTGGCTATCTGTCAGGAGGGCTTTGATGGTGTCTTCCTTTATAACAAACTAGCTGTACCCGGTCTGTACCCTGGTATGGGAAATAAAGTATTGAGGAATTGGTGGTAGTTAAGTTAAAGGGTAAAGGTTTTCCCCCGACATTAAGTCCATTATAAATGGGTTCTGTAGCTGTGTGGAAGGGCCTTGAGTCTACACTGCCATATAATCCAGTTCAAATCAGATAATCTTTATTTTATAGGCAGTGTGGAAGAGGCCTAAGTGAGGCCTAACTCTGCCTGTCCCCTGGGCTGAGTGGGTTGCTAGGAGACCAAGTGGGCGGAGCTTAGCCTTCTAACTGGCAGCAATTGGATAAAAACAATTATTCCTCTCCCTCTAATTAGGACTTTATTTTTCTTTTCTTTTTGTTGTATGAACGTAGAGGCATGGATGAGGGGTTGTGCTGCCAAGTTTAGTGTTTCTGGGATGTGTAGTTTTGTTGTTTTGTCCTAGGCCGAAATTTCATTACTCTTTTATATATATAGAAGGAGGTTGGACCAAATGTCCGTTGGGGCTCCCTTCCATCTCTAGATTCTATAATATATCAACCCTATCTATCATCTATCTATTATCTATCTATACTTTCTCTTTCTCAGTTATATCATCTGTTGACTATGACGTTTGTGATGAACCACATCGAATGGCTATGGAAGAAGCAACACAAGTATCAACTGTAGGACATAAGAAATGTAAAAGGAAAAATTTATATGAAACACACACATACACACAGATATATTAATCCTTATAATGGGGTTGTTTAACCTCTGGCTGTTAGTAGAACTGAATTACTGTGTCGCGAAAGGATGCATGTCGAAAAAGCGCATCATAAACATGGAACATTTGGAAAGCTCTGGGAAAAATTTATATGAAACACACACATACACACAAATATATAAATCCTTATAATGAGGTTGTTTAACCTCTGGCTCTTAGTAGAACTGAATTACTGTGTCGCAAAAGGATGCAAGTTGAAAAAGTGCATCATAAACATGGAACATTTGGAAAGCTCATGGGAAAAAATTATATGAAACACACATACACACAAATATATAAATCCTTATAATGGGGTTGTTTAACCTCTGGCTCTTAGTAGAACAGAATTACTGTGTCACAAAAGGATGCATGTCGAAAAAGCACATCATAAACATGGAACATTTGGAAAGCTCTGGAAAACATTTATATGAAACACACACATACACACAAATATATAAATCTTTGTAATTGGGTTGTTTAACCTCTGGCTCTTAGTAGAACTGAATTTCTGTGTCACAAAAGGATGCATGCTGAAAAAGCGCATCATAAACATGGAACATTTGGAAAGCTCTGGAAAACATTTATATGAAACACACACATACACACAAATATATAAATTCTTATAATGGGGTTGCTTAACCTCTGGCTCTTAGTAGAACTGAATTACTGTGTTGTGAAAGGATGCTTGTCGAAAAAGTGTGTCACCAACATCAACCATTTGGAGAACTCTGGACTTAGAGATTGCTTGAAATAATATTTCAATCCAATTCATGAAATCCACAAATGTCAAAACTGTAAATGTGGAGGGGCAGCTCGACACCGCTCTGAATATGGTCTTCACTTACTCTAAATTCATTCCCTCCCCGACTTCTTTTTCTCTTGTTTGGTGTTGGTTTCAGTGTAAAATTAAATGGGTAATTTCCAGAGTAATAAATGAAAGGGTATCTGCGGAGTCTTAAACGCTGAGTTTCAAGTGATAGAGCCATGGAGCAACCATGTAATTTCCAAAGGCCTTTATGTGGTATGTGGGCTCAGCTGCTGGCTCTTTAAAATTGCTCATTGGAAGACGTTCTGGACGGGAGAGGATTACATGGGATCATAAAGTGTGGTTTTACTGCAGAGAATAACATTGTGTGTAAAGTCTTCTGGCTCCTGCCCCACCAAAACCTTTTCCAACCATTTTATTTTCAAACAGGGGGAAAGGGAGATTGTGCCTAATCAGATTGTCTCAATAATGATTCTTTATGGTGTGGTTGATGGCATCAACAGGCTTATAAAATGCTCAGCGTGCAGAGGATTAATTGAGAAAGTTGTCAGCTTGTGTATGTAGTATTCCAAACCCGGTTTATCTCCGTCAAGGACAGCAGTGAGGACGCATTATGCTGAAATAATTTTTGAAAGCTCAAATGACCCTAAGCCACATGGTAATTAATATAGTTTATAGTGATTGTGTGTCTCTACCGTATTCACTTTGCATTATAACAGTAAGAGAATGTAAATGTGAGTTACTTTTGTGGCATCAGAGCTACAAGATGTTTACAGTTGTCCCTCCACATTTGCGGTTTCTACTTTTGCAGATTTGATTTAAGGAATCTTTCGGTCAGAACTTTCTAAACTTTTTATGCTGCTGACACGCTTTTTAGACATGTATCCTTTCACCACATGGTAGTTCAATTTTGCTAGCAAACCAACCCCTTATAACATTTTTGTACAATATATATATATAATATACATAAGTAATATTATATATACTTCGCCCCGGTGGCGAAGTGTGTTAAAGCACTGAGCTGCTGAACTTGCAGACTGAAAGGGCCCAGGTTTCAAATCCCGGGAGCGGAGTGAGCACCCACTGTTAGCCCCAGTTTCCGCCAACCTAGCAGTTCGAAAACATGCCAGTGTGAGTAGATCAATAGTAGATCTGACGGGAAGGTAACAGCTCTCCATGCAGTCATGCCGGCCACATGACCTTGGAGGTGTCTACGGACAACGCCGGCTCATTAGAAATGGAGATGAGCACCAACCCCCAGAGTCAGACATGACTGGACTTAATGTCAGGGGAAACGTTTACCTTTACTAATCTTTACTATGTTGGAAATAGCCCAGTTATTGTGCCAAGAAAACTCCATGATAGTATTGCCATACGTTGGAGTTGACTCAAGGCACCATAACAATAGCCCAGTTATTGTGCCAAGAAAACTCCATGATAGTATTGCCATACGTTGGAGTTGACTCAAAGGCACCATAACAATAGCCCAGTTATTGTGCCAAGAAAACTCCATGATAGTATTACCATACGTTGGAGTTGACTCAAGGCACCATAACAATAGCCCAGTTATTGTGCCAAGAAAACTCCATGATAGTATTGCCATACGTTGGAGTTGACTCAAGGCACCATAACAATAGCTTTGTTTGCTCTCTCTTTGGATGCCATCGCTTGAAATGCCAATATGTGAAAGGCTCTTTTGCACAGAGTAGGTCTTTTTGAAGATGGATGTACCTTTCAAGCAATCTTTTGTGACTAATCCTTCTCCATTTTAGAAAATCAGTCAGAAAACAAGTCACTCAATCTGAATCCTTGTGAGTGCTATGTTCTGTGGGAATAAATCAAATACTTTGGTGTGTGACTAGGAAATGATAGTGCAAGACAATGCAAGACATCAGATACAAGACATCAGATACAATGCTTAAGATTATCCTGTTTCTTGTTCCTAGGCGGTGGGAACAGATGTGCGCTTTGGCCCTATGAGACTCCACCAAGATCCACTTCAGGTAAGCCATTTTGGATATTGAGGTGTCAACCTATATTCTTAAACCTCTGAAACCTAGGGATGTCAGTCAGTCTTTGTTTTCGTGATCCTCATAAGAAAGAAAGAATTCCTGTAACAGTTTCCCCACTGGATGAGAACATTAAGATCTTTCCATGGTTCCTAATCTGTATTCAGGCTTCAGAAAACCATGATCAATGCATAAAAACATGTGCAGTTTTACTATACAGAAAACATGTTTTTCTGGCCATTTTGAGAGCAAATAGATATAGTTTCTTTGTTTCTTGGGGAGAAATGCACACTGTTCTATAAAGAAATAACAAGTTTTCTGTGATACATGCATGTGTTGTGTTTTTCCTGTGCAAATATTGCCTTTTCCATGCAGAAATACGTGCACATGCAGAAATGTATGTGGTTTTTCTGTACAGAAAACTAATTTCTCCACAGAATCGTCATATACTTCAATACAGTAGAGTCTCACTTATCCAACACTCGCTTATCCAACATTCTGGATTATCCAACACATCATACAATAAAATAATAATTATTATTATTATTGACACAAAGACATAGTATGACACAGCAAACAAGATTTATATGCTGGATTTCATATCACAAAATCGCAAGTCAAACACTTTCCAAGTGTTCAGGACTGTGTGATGTAATTATTATTATTAGTATTATTATTATTATTATTATTATTAGTATTATAATATTGTATGACACAACAAACAAGATAGACATGCTGGATTTCGTATCACGAAATCACAAGTCGAACACTTCCCAAGTGTCTAGGACTGTGTGATGTATTTTCGAATGATGCACGCAGATCCCAGTCGGGTGGCCTTTTGCAGTTGGCAGATCGTAATTTTGTAATTATTATTATTATTGGACTCTACACTGGCCATAGAATGCATTGAACTACATTATTGTTGTTGTTGTTGTTGTTGTTATTATTATTATTATTATTATTATTATTATTATTATTATTATTGGACTCTACACTGACCATAGAATGCATTGAACTACATTATTATTATTATTATTATTATTATTATTATTATTATTATTATTATTATTATTATTTGGGCCTCCTAAACTACTTACTACCTATTATTTGAAGAAATATTCTTGGGTGGGAGATGGCCTCCCTGCAAAGCCAGAATCCCCAAACAAACTTCCATAATTCTAACTGTTGTGGGAGAAGGTATTGGTCTACTATGAGATTCCTCTTCCTCTATTGATTTGTCACTGAGTAACCTAACTAACTAGAGCTTAAAAGTGCAACACATATGTCATGTGTGTTAGCTTTAACAAAGAGTTTTGTCATCTTGGCTGCCGATGGCTATAAATGGAAGCCAAGCTTCCAATAAGTCTTTCTCCAACGTCTCTCCTCCATGCACTAGGTGCAAATGGAGATATTTCTTGGCATACATTCCAACAATCCTAATCCAAAGGGTAAGCGCTGTTGGAATGTCTGGAATTGCCTAGAGGTATTAACGAAAGCAAAGAAGTATTGCAAGGTTGTGGCTGGATGCTGAATGTTACTAAGGGAAAATAGTGGATAGATGGGAGTTATAGCTGTATATATTCCTACGTCAACATCTTCAGGGGAAGAAGATAGTGATATTTCACTCTGAAATTTGTCCATCTCATTATCTAGCCCAGCATTGTCTATTATGTCTAGCAGCTGTTTTAACTGGACATAAGATGTTCCAAAAATCCAACACAGATTATAGGTGTTTCAAATCCAAGGATCGCAGTACACGGAGGAAGGGCTGGATAGGGTCAACCCTCCCACTCAAAAAAGACAGGGGATGAAGCTCCCTTGAAATAATATAGCAAAATTCACCTCCAAAACTCCTTTGTGGTTGAATTATTGATCAAAAGTGTACTAAATAATCAAGCACTGAAAATATTAAGCCACTAGCTGTGCCCGGCCATGCGTTGCTGTGGCAAAGTGGTGGTGGTATTGGTTAAAAATTGTTGTGTAATTTTTATTTGACATTATTTGTATTTTTTAATTAATTTTATTGTAAGTTATCTTTTTATTTATTATATTTTATTATTTTCTTGTATTATTTTTAGTTATTTTCTGTTATTATGGTATTTTATTGTATTAATTTTTTAGTGTTTTTAATTATTTTTAGTGTTTTTAATTATTTTTTATTGGGTTGCTAGGAAACCAAGTTGGAGGAGCTTAACCTTCTAACTGGCAGCAATTGGATAAAGGCAATTATTCCTCTCCCTCTAATTAGGACTTTATTTTTCTTTTCTTTTTGTTGTATCAACCTAGAGCCGTGGATGATGGGTTGTGTTGTCAAATTTCGAGGTTGGGGGGCCTGTAGTTTTGTTGTTTTGTGGGTCGCCATGATGCCATCACTCTTTTATATATATAGACTTGTTGGGCCTACTCAAGATTAATAAAAGCTATCTGGAATCCAGCCTGTTCAGATTTATGTGGGAATAAACACCAAAACATACTTTGATTATTTTTTGATTGGAATATGTTTTAATGAATTTTAACTGTGAATTTTTAATACTATTCTTTTTAATTGTGTTTTAATGTTTTAAATTGTGCGGTCATACTTTTGATTGTAAGCTGCTTTAAGTCTTCTTCGGCAATGATAACATGGGGTATAAATAAACCTTAATAATAATAATAATAATAATAATAATAATAATAATAATAGGACAGGGATTTAGCACAGTATGTTAAACCACCTGTCGCACCTTAGGATAGCTTCACCTTGCTAAATACACCAGGCTGTACAACAGGTTGAAGTCTTTTGTAGTTTAATAGGAAATAGGAAATAAATAGTTCTTAAAAAGCAAATGTAAGTTCCAAAAGATACAGTAGAGTCTCACTTATCCAAGCCTCGCTTATCCAAGTTTCTGGATTATCCAAGCCATTTTTGTAGTCAATGTTTTCAATATATCATGATATTTTGGTGCTACATTCATAAATACAGTTATTACAACATAATATTACTGTGTATTGAACTGTTTTTTTCTGTCAAATTTGTTGTAAAACATGATGTTTTGGTACTTAATTTGTAAAATCATAACCTAATGTGATGTTTAATAGGCTTTTCCTTAATCCCTCCTTATTATCCAAGATATTCACTTATCCAAGCTTCTGCTGGCCCGTTTAGTTTAGATAAGTGAGACTCTACTGTAATAATAATAATAATAATAATAATAATAATAATAATAATAATAATAGGGCAGGGATTTAGCACAGTATGATAAACCACCTGTCGCACCTCAGGATAGCTTCACCTTGCTAAATACACCAGGCTGTACAACAGGTTGAAATCTTTTGTAGTTTAATAGGAAATAGAAAATAAATAGTTCTTAAAAAGCAAATGTAAGTTCCAAAAGATAGTTGCAAAACAAGGCTTTAAAGGATAATCCAAGAAACATAAAGCATAAAAGTCCCATGAACATGTACACACAAGGCTGCAAGATAATCCAGAAAAGCAAGAGCTTGCTTTGTGATTTGAGCGAGAAGTTGCTTTGACAAAGGTGTCTCTCTCAGCACACCGTTTTAATACCCTTTGCATAGCATGAAAGCATTTCTTTGGCCTCTGACCTCCCTCTTGTTTGCTATTCTAGCACTCCTGTGAATCCTGAATTCCAACAGGCCAGCTCGATCTAAAGATTCTGTTTCATCAAGGCCAGCTAGCTTGTTAGCATTAGTGTCTGTCTGCATGCTATCAGCCTGAGAGCTGTCCTCCTCCCTTCCTGACTCAATTTGCACCTGGCTAGCTTCAGTATCATCAACACCATTCCCTGCTGTGGGAAAGCCTCCCTGTTCCTCATCTTCCACAGCAGGAACACTCTGAACCTGAATCCCATAATTCCCATCAGAGTCATCTTGAACCTGAATCCCATCGTCTTGAACCTAAATCTCATAATCCCCATCAGAGTCACTCTGAGACTCTAGCTGAGTCACAACACTACCAGCTGCAATAAATTTTGTCAGTCGAGAGGTTGACAGTTCAAAGCCTGGGTCAGGGTGAGCTCCTGACCTTTAGTCCAGTTTCTGCCTACCTAGCGGTTTGAAAGCAAAATGTGAGTAGATAAATAGGGACTGCTTAAAAGTGAGGAGGTATTACTGCACACATAAGGAAATGCCAGTGTTTCGATCAAAAAATGAGGAAGTTATGAACAAAAGCTCTTCGGCAGGGAGATAGAACGACAACACCCTCTCCCCTCGAACTGCTAGGTGGGCAAAAGCTGGGCTGACAACGGGAGCTCACCCTGCCCATGGCTTGAAAACTCAGCCTTCCAGTTGGCAAGATCTTTTGTAGATAGCGGTTTAACCTACTTTGGTATAGCCATGGCCCTTTAGGGTGTTGTTTAGGCCTGCACATAGCTAATTCTAGAGATCTGCAAATGCTTACAGTTGTGAATAAACCTATATGTCTCTGTACCTACCTCTTGATTTAATTTATAATACTTTATATTTTATTTTTCCTTGGTCTAGGTACTTTTAGTCTTTGCCAAAGAAGACAACCAGAGCAATGGATTCTGCTGGGCTTGTGAGAAAGCAGGATTTCGGTGTAACATTGCAAAGACACCTGAATCTGCTGTTGAGTGCTTTCTGGAGAAACACCATGAAATCATCATTATTGATCACCGACATTCAAAACACTTTGATGCAGAAGCACTATGCAGGTGAGTCTTCACATCCACCTTCTGAATGTTCTCAAATACAATATTCACTAGCCCCATCTAGAAAGGAACTAAACTCAGAATATGGGAGTTGTAGTCCAAAACATCTGGAGAACGTGGGGTTATCTACACCTGGTCTAAGTTATAGAATTATTTATATGTTTTTTAAAGATCCCTAGGTTTCATACCATACTTGGACCATTGCAAAGGAAGGAAGGAACTGTACGATTCCCATATCCACAGAGAATATATATCTGAAACCATAGCAAATCCTATTGAAATGAAGGACTTCAGGTCCAACAATACCATAAACTCTATAGATAGTACTAGCTGTGCCCGGCCACGCGTTGCTGTGGCATTGTCTGGTGGTGTTGGTGAGAAATTGTTGAGGTAGTGGTGGTATTCCTTCTACCATGCAGGAGGACACAATCCAAGCACTCCTGACAGATGGCCATCCAGCCTCTACATAATAATGATGATGATGATGATGATGATGATGATGATGATGATGATGATAATAATAATAATAGAAGCATAGAATCCAAGAGTTTGGAGAGACCCCTAAGGGCCATCCAGCCCAACCCTTTCTACTATGCAGCAGGACACAATCCAAGCATTCACAACACATGGACAATGTATAAAAACTATACACTACTACACAGGGACATAGACCCTACAACAGACATTCAATACCACCACTACCTCAACAAGTTCTCACCAACACCACCGGACAACGCCACAGCAACGCGTGGCCGGGCACAGCTAGTAAGATTATAAATGGGTAATATAGCTGTGTGGAAGGGCCTTGAGTCTACACTGCCATATAATCTAGTTAAAATCAAATAATCTGTATCTTATAGGCAGTGTGGAAGAGGCCTGAGGCCTAACTCTGCCTGTCCCCTGGGCTGAGTGGGTTTCTGGGAGACCAAGTGGGTGGAGCTTAGCCCTCTAACTAGCAGCAATTGGATAAAAACAATTATTCCTTTCCCTCTAATTAGGACTTTATTTTTCTTTTCTTTTTGTTGTATCAACCTAGAGGCGTGGATGATGGGTTGTGTTGTCAAATTTTGAGGTTGGGGGGGCCTGTAGTTTTGTTGTTTTGTCCGGTGCCCTGATTCCATCACTCTTTTATATATATAGATAGTATCGAGTGCAAAACTTGTGTCTTTCCACGTATTTTGGACTTCAGCACTCAGTATTCCTGGCCATTGGACAAGCTGGCTCTAGATTGTGTTTGAGTTTGGAAAACATAGCATTTTATACTATAATTCCCAATATCCATAATGCCAAGAAAATGTGTTGAATCTTGTGTTTGTTTGCTTGATTTAATATATTGTTAGGAGTCTGATTTTTTAATTGATTTTTCAAGGACATTGCCGCACTTATTAACTTATTTTCATTTCTTTTTTTTTCTTTCTAGGTCCATTAGAACAACAAAGCCGTCCGAAAACACTGTTATTATCGGTGTCGTGCGAAGGTAAATGAGAAATATCATAATGTTCCCAAGTAAAATAATAAATGAATGCAAAGTCCATGATTGCAACAACCCTGTAATCCTGAAATAATGGTTTGTCCCCTATGATTTTAAAAAAAAATCCATGCAAATGTTAGTTGGCAGTGTAGCTACTGAGTTCGAAGGGTGTGGCTGCTACATATAGAATTTCAAAATCATTTTATTGATAATCTGAAGCAAATTAGTTTATTGAAGAAAAAAGAGGGAGTCGGTGCTTCCTTTAGGTTCTGTGTAGGAAAAAAACACAGTCTACCCTAAAATAGCATTTCTGCACAGAAATTGATGTTTCCTTTCCCAAAGAATGCATTTTGAAGTGCAAGGATTATCATCAGCCCAGGATCAAATAATCTGAATATTTTCAAATATTCTTTCCACCCCAGTGCGTGTCAATATGACTAACTGAGGTAGAGCCGTTTTTCATCTCATGTCTTACTATTGTGTTGTTTTTGTCCTGTTTTAAGGTGGTGATGTTGGTGGTTTAAGTCACAGTGGGTTTGTTCAAGAGGGTTGTAGAGATATATTTTAATTGTGATGGTGATGGTGATGTTGATATTAATCTGTGCCATCTTGCGATTCTTCCTTTTCTGTTATCAAGACATGCAGATCGTGAAGAATCCTCAATATTACCCTTCCTTTCTGCTGGCTTCACAAGAGTAAGTATATTTATTTATTTCGATCTTTTTACTAGTCTCAGAATCTGGGAGATAGCAAGACTGATAGCAGTGCTGTGACATTCCATACCACTATTTAGTAAACTTCATCTGTCTAACTCAGTGGTTCCCAACCTTTTTTTGACCAGGGACCACTTTTCAACATTAATACCAAAAGGGTTTTGAAACTGTTTTTGCTCAACTTTAGATTCAGAAAATTGCATTGGATAGATCACATCAGCTCTAGTTTCTGCAACAGCTCCCCCTGTGGCCGGAATCATGAAGCTGGAAAAATGTTAAAAATGCCTCTGAGTCTGTCTAATGTATGTTGTTTGTCTGTTGGCATTGAATGTTTGCCATATATGTGTTCATTGTAATCCGCCCTGAGTCCCCTTCGGGGTGAGAAGGGTGGAATATAAATACTGTAAATAAATAAATAAATAAATATGCCATCCAGTAGTCGCCATCTGCTCGCCTGCAAAAAAACGTATTTAATAATCTAGAGCAGGGGTCCCCAAACTAAGGCCCAGGGGCCAGATGCGTCCGTCCAAGGTAATTTACCTGGCCCTCGCCCTCATTTATAATATAATATTTTTATATCCGTTTTAATAATATAATATATTGTATATACATATAATACTGATAATAATATTATCATTTTATACAATACAATACTAACAATAATATCATATAATAATATTAATTATATGTTATATATTACATATAATATTACAGTATAGTGGTATAGTTCAATATAGTAATATATAATGCAAATATTGTGCTATGCTAATAATATAATATATTGTATGTACATACAGCTGCTCTGAGTTCCCTTCGGGGTGAGAAGGGTGGGATATAAATGTAGTAAGTAAATGTAGTAAATGAATAAATAATTTTGGACTTAGGCTCGCCCAAAGTCTGAAATGACTTGAAGACACACAACAACAACAATCCTAATTAACCTGACTATCTCATTGGCCAGAAGCAGGCCCACACTTCCTATTGAAATCCTCATAGGTTTATGTTGGTTAAAATTATTTTCATTTTTAAATATTGTATTGTTCTTTCATTGTTATTGTTGTTGTTTTGCACTACATATAAGATAAGTGCAGTGTGCATAGGAATTGGTTCGTTTTTTTTCCCCCAAATGATAATTCGGCCCCTCAACAGTCTGAAGGATTGTGGACCGGCCCTCTGCTTTAAAAGTTTGAGAACCCCTGATCTAGAGCTGATGTGGTCTATCCAATGCAATTTTCTGACTCAGCACCCCAAATAACCCCAGGAACAGGCCTAAAAACGAAGACACCAAGGCACCTTCATTTCCGGTTGCCAAATAGAACGGAGCCGCTTAGAGGGAGGGAGGGAGGGAGGAGGAGGAGAGGCAGCAGTCAGGAGGCTTGTTGTCGTGCCTGGCTTTCATGGATAGTTAGCCACATCCCCATTGCCTCGGCACTATAAGAGGGTTTCACAAAACCAGTCGCTCTCATCGCAATGGTGTAGTAACGATGAGATTGCGGATCATATTTTAGTTTTTGGGGACCACTGGTGGTCCATGAACCACAGGTTGAGAACCACTGCTTTGAAGCAAATGTGGATGTTGCAATTAGCAAGCTTGAATAGCATTGAGTAGCCATGAAGCTGCATAGTCAACAGGCCTAAAAACAAATATACTAAGGTGCCCCTGCTTCCAGGAATCACATCGAATGGCTCCACTCGGGGAGGGAAGAGGAGGAGGAGAAGCAGCAGTCAGGAGGCTTGTTGAGTCTTCCGTGGGTAGTCAGCCTCTCCCCTCCTGACATCCCCATTGCCTTGGCACTAAGAGGGTTTCATGAGACCAGTTACTCTTGTTGCAACGGTGTAGTAACAGTGAGGTCACAGAACATATTTTAGTTCTTGGGGACCACTGGTGGTTCACGGGCCACAGGCTGGGAACCACTGGTCTAACTTTATAATAATATAATTTTAATAATTTTATTCTTATACCCCACCCCATCTCCCCGAAGGGACTCGGGGCGGCTTACATTACTTTAGCACACAATTATTTGTGGTTTAAATGGCATGATTTAAATGGTGGTTTAAATGGTGGGGAATCTATTAGCACATCACAAGTAATTCTTACATTTTTGAATCCTACAGTTGTTGGGAGATACATAGGCAAAAGAATCATTCTAACTTTTTATTTATTTTGTGTGTGTCCTTATTAATATAGAGATATGTAGAAAATTCTAATATCATGGCCTGTTACAACGAACTCATTCAGCTGGAATTTGGAGAAGTACAGACACAATTTAAATTAAGGTAAGCCTATCTCACTTTGCAATTAAATTTAGAAGCTCTAGAATGAATACTGTATATACTCGAGTATAAGCCTAGTTTTTCAGCCCTTTTTTTAAGACTGAAAAAGCCCCTCTCGGCTTATACTCGGGTGAGGGTCCTGGTTGGCTTATATTTGGGTCAGCTTATACTCGAGAATATATGGTACATTTTTTCTTTTTCTCTATTATTATTGGTATTATTACATTTATTATTTTTCTCTATTATTGTTGCTACTATTACATTTATTTTACTCTATTTTTATTGTTATTAATAATAGATTTATTATTTCACTCTGATCTTATTATTATTTTATTTATTTTACTCTATTTATTATTACATGTATTAATTTCCTGTATTTATTATTATTATTATTATTATTATTATTATTGTTATTATTATTATTATTATTACATGTATTATTTTACTCTATCTATATATATAAAAGGGTAATGAAATTTCGGCCTAGAACAAAACAACAAAACTACACATCCCAGAAACACTAAACTTGGCAACACAACCCTTCATCCATGCCTCTACGTTCATACAACAAAAAGAAAAGAAAAATAAAGTCCTAATTAGAGGGAGAGGAAGAATTGTTTTTATCCAATTGCTGCCAGTTAGAAAGCTAAGCTCCGCCCACCTGGTCTCCTAGCAACCTACTCAGCCCAACAGATGGCCACCCAGCCTCTCAGTAGTAGTAGTAATAATAATAATAATAATAATAATAATAATAATAATAATAATAATAAATAATACAATCCTAAGGTTAGCAGATACCCCTAAGGATCATCCAGTTCAACTTCCTTATATCATGCAGGAGGACACAATCCAACCACTCCTCACAGATGGCCATCCAATATCTGCACAATAATAATACACATCGAATCATAGCATCAGACAGTTAGGAGACACCCCTAAAGGCCATCCAGTCCAACCCAATTCTGCCATGCAGGACACAATCCAAGCACTCCCAACAGATGACCACCCAGCCTCTCAATACTACTACTACTACTAATAACAACAACAACAACAACAACATACAATCCTAAGGTTTGGAGTGACCCCTAAGGATCATCCAGATCAACTTCCTTCTACCACGCAGGAGGACACAATCCAAGCACTCCTGACAGATGGCCATCCAGCCTCAACAAGTTCTCACCAACACCACCAGACAACGCCACAGCAACGCGTGGCTGGGCACAGCTAGTTATTATTAAAAGGATACATAAACACATTTACATTGAAGATCCTTTTGCCCAAGTCTCACGAGTCTGCTTCTTGTTTCCCTTTCGTTTTCAGGGCTTGTAATTCAATATTTACAGCACTGGAGAAAAGTCAAGAAGCCATTGAGATTACAAGTGAAGACCATGTAATACAGGTTTGTTCTGCTCATTTGTATGAGTGTCAGTTGTTCATTTTTTTTTCGTGGATTTGTATAACTTAGTTCCAGTTCACAGCATTATTTCCCCACTGTACATTTGTGTGTGTGTGTGTGGTTATCTGTAATGAAAATCTTGGTTTTATTGATTCGGTGCATATTTTCCATTGTTAATCTGTAATAAAAGAACTCATCATAAGCACTTACTGGTTTAAGTAGAGAACAGTTAGTAGCATAGCCTTTGTGCTTATAAAGAAACCTGCTTACCTACAGAATTTGATGGGTTTTTTTATATTTAACTCAAGAGTTACAAAGACACTGGCTTTTTTGTTTCACTGGAATGTTTCTTTTCTACTTTCACAGTATGTCAACCCTGCATTTGAAACAATGATGGGCTATCAAAAAGGAGAATTAATAGGAAAGGAACTAACAGAAGTGCCTACAAATGAAAAAAAAGCTGATTTCCTTGACACTATTAATTCTTGCATCAAGATTGAAAAGGTAAGCACGTGCCTTTGCAATTTTGTACTTACTTTAACGTTAATGGTGAATTAGTGGATCAATGTGTTCTCGAAGGCTTTCATGGACGGAATAACTGGGTTACTGTGAGTTTTCTGGGCTGTGTGTCCATGTTCCAGAAGCATTCTCTCCTGAAATTCCACCCACATCTATGGCAGGCATCCTCAGAGGTTATGAGGTCTGTTGGAAACTAGGCAAGTGAAACTAGACAAGAAACAACCAAGGCCAGCTAACACCTCCCAACAAAAGATTCCCTCAGGCAAGCAGCAGCCAGGCTTGGAATCTGCAAGGTCATTCAATGCTAATCAAGCTGGCCATTTGCACCATTCACACTTGCCTCACTCTGGACATATCACAGCTATATAAACCCCACTTGCCTAGTTTCCAACAGAGCTTACAACCTCTGAGGAGGCCTGCCACAGATGTGGGTGAAATGTCAGGAGAGAATGCTTCTGGATGGCAAGGTCAAGCTAGCACTGGGGCTACAAAAGACATGCTCAAATCAGTGCCAAGCTCTCCAACGGCATTCAACATAATAATAATAAATGCAACTGACTATGGAACGGCTTTAGGCTATGATTTTTGGATGGCGCGATTTTCATTGATTGTAAGGTTTTAATGTCATGGTATGAATTTTAATTTAAACTTATGTTGATATGTGTTTGGAAGGCATTGAACAAGTGCCTGTGTAAGCCATGTTGAGTCCCCTCCAGGGTGGAAAAAAGCGGGGTACAAATGGGGTAAATACATAATAAATAGTGCAGCCTGTTGCGGTTTATGCGGAACATAGTCCATCAAAGACACAGAGGAAAGAGGAAACATAAATTTACTCTTATTCAGCAGAGTCAAAAACATAGACGTGTGGCATTGCATCAAAAATAAATCCTACAGAGTAACAAAACTTATATAGTCTTGTATGCATCACATAAACGCAGAGCACATGGCAGTGTGAAGTCAAGATAATCCAGTTCAAAGCAGATAATATAAGATTATAAATGGGTTATATAGCTGTGTGGAAGGGCCTTGAGTCTACACTGCCATATAATCCAGTTAAAATCTGATAATCTGTATTTTATAGGCAGTGTGGAAGAGGCCTAAGTGAGGCCTGACTCTGTCTGTCCCCTGGGCTGAGTGGGTTGCTAGGAGACCAAGTGGGCAGAGCTTAGCCTTCTAACTGGCAGCAATTGGATAAAAACAATTATTCCTCTCTCTCTAATTAGGACTTTATTTTTCTTTTCTTTTTTTGTATGAACGTAGAGGCATGGATGAGGGGTTGTGCTGCCAAGTTTAGTGTTTCTGGGATGTGTAGTTTTGTTGTTTTGTCCTAGGCCGAAATTTCATTACCCTTTTATAGATAGATAGATTATTGTATTTTATATTGTGTATTTTATCCTGTTGTATTTTATTGTATGTTGTTGGGCTTGGCCCCATGTGACCCGCCCCGAGTCCCTTCTGGGGGATGGGGCGGGATATAAAAATAAATTTATTATTATTATTATTATTTTATTATGATACAGCAAACAAGATAGATATGCTGGATTTCGTTTCACAAAATCACAAGTCGAACACTTCCCAAGTGCCTAGGACTGTGTGATGTATTTTCGGATGATGCGTGCAGATCCCAGTAGGGTGGCCTTTTGCAGTTGGCAGATCATAATTTTGTCAATGTCTGTTGTTTCCAAATGCCGGCTGAGATCTTTTGGCACAGAACCCAATGTGCCGATCACCACCGGGACCACCTGCACTGGTTTCTGCCAGAGTCTTTGAAGTTCAGTCTTGAGGTCCTGATAGCGGCTGAGTTTTTCTTGTTGATTTTCGTCAATGCGACTGTCACCTGGGATGGCGACATCAATGATCCAGACCTTTTTATTTTCCACAACTGTGATGTCTGGTGTGTTGTGTTCCAGAACTTTGTCAGTCTGGATTCGGAAGTCCCACAGTATCTTTGCGTGCTCATTTTCCAATACTTTTGCAGGTTTGTGATCCCACTAGTTCTTTACTGCTGATACTTGATGGCATAAGTTCCAATGAATCATTTGGGCCACATAGTTGTGTCTCTGTTTGTAGTCTGTCTGCGCGATTTTCTTACAGCAGCTGAGGATATGATCAATGGTTTTGTCAGCTTCCTTGCACAGTCTGCATTTTGGGTCATCTTGATGCTTTTCAGTATACGTTAACACAGCCCAAAATCCTCAACAAGGCTGTATGTTCAGGGTGGATTGTTGTACAGTGCCTCGGTCAGCAAAATGTCATTGCTGTCATCTCAGAGGAAGAAAGCAGTCATTGTCATGCTGGCACAAAACAGCAAGACGGAGGGATGCCACTTCAAAGACACGCACACGTCACAGTGTACGTTTGGCCCTGTATGAGTCAGTTGCGGTGATGGGTGCCACGTTAAGAAGCACAAAGATGTTGACGCTCCATTTGGGGAAGATGCTACAATTAATCACAAGGACGACGCAGTTCTAGGCATTAATGCAAAGGAGGAATGACTCATGGAGTGTATATATCAAAGCCACGATCTGGAAAGGAAACACTTTGGTTGCCATTTGCATCTGGCCATGAACATGAGTGCCTAGGAGTGTGTATGAATGTGTTAAAATCGTGGTTGTTTTGCACCAGGAAAAGGATATTTGATAAAACCGATGCCAGAGAGGCAGTAATAAAAAGCAATATTTATTATTGTGTTGTCGAAGGCTTTCATGGCCGGGATCACTGGGGTGTTGTGAGTTTTCCAGGCTGTATGGCCATGTTCCAGAAGCATTTCCTCCTGACGTTTCACCCTCACAACCTCTGGGGATGCCTGCCATAAATCACTGGGTTGTTGTGAGTTTTCCGGGCTGTATGGCCATGTTCCAGAAGCATTTCTTCCTGACGTTTCGCCCTTACAACCTCTGAGGATGCCTGCCATAGATCACTGGGTTGTTGTGAGTTTTCCAGGCTGTATAGTCATGTTCCAGAAGCATTTCCTCCTGATGTTTCGCCCTCACAACCTCTGAGGATGCCTGCCATAGATCACTGGGTTGTTGTGAGTTTTCCGGGCTGTATGGCCATGTTACAGAAGCATTTCCTCCTGACGTTTCGCCCTCACAACATCACAACCTTTGAGGATGCCTGCCATAGATCACTGGGTTGTTGTGAGTTTTCCAGGCTGTATGGCCATGTTCCAGAAGCATTTCCTCCTGACGTTTCGCCCTCACAATCTCTGAGAATGCCTGCCATATATCACTGGGTTGTTGTGAGTTTTCCAGGCTGTATAGTCATGTTCCAGAAGCATTTCCTCCTGATGTTTCGCCCTTACAACCTCTGAGGATGCCTGCCATAGATCACTGGGTTGTTGTGAGTTTTCCAGGCTGTATAGTCATGTTCCAGAAGCATTTCCTCCTGATGTTTCGCCCTCACAACCTCTGAGGATGCCTGCCATAGATCACTGGGTTGTTGTGAGTTTTCCAGGCTGTATAGTCATGTTCCAGAAGCATTCTCTCCTGACATTTCGCCCTCACAACCTCTGAGGATGCCTGCCATAGATCACTGGGTTGTTGTGAGTTTTCTGGGCTGTATGTCCATGTTCCAGAAGCATTTCCTCCTGACGTTTCGCCCTCACAACATCACAACCTTTGAGGATGCCTGCCATAGATCACTGGGTTGTTGTGAGTTTTCCAGGTTGTATGGCCATGTTCCAGAAGCATTTCCTCCTGATGTTTCGCCCTCACAACCTCTGGGGATGCCTGCCATAGATCACTGGGTTGTTGTGAGTTTTCTGGGCTGTATGTCCATGTTCCAGAAGCATTTCATCCTGACGTTTCACCCTCACAACATCACAACCTTTGAGGATGCCTGCCATAGATCACTGGGTTGTTGTGAGTTTTCCAGGTTGTATGGCCATGTTCCAGAAGCATTTCCTCCTGATGTTTCGCCCTCACAACCTCTGGGGATGCCTGCCATAAATCACTGGGTTGTTGTGAGTTTTCCGGGCTGTATGGCCATGTTACAGAAGCATTTCCTCCTGACGTTTCGCCCTCACAACATCACAACCTTTGAGGATGCCTGCCATAGATCACTGGGTTGTTGTGAGTTTTCCAGGCTGTATGGCCATGCTCCATAAGCATTTTCTCCTGACGTTTCGCCCTCACAACCTCTGGGGATGCCTGCCATAGATCACTGGGTTGTTGTGAGTTTTCTGGGCTGTATGTCCATGTTCCAGAAGCATTTCCTCCTGACGTTTCGCCCTCACAACATCACAACCTTTGAGGATGCCTGCCATAGATCACTGGGTTGTTGTGAGTTTTCCAGGCTGTATGGCCATGTTCCAGAAGCATTTCCTCCTGACGTTTCGCCCTCACAACCTGTGGGGATGCCTGTCATAGATCACCGGGTTGTTGTGAGTTTTCCAAGCTGTATGGTCATGTTCCAGAAGCATTCTCTCCTGACATTTCGCCCTCACAATCTCTGAGGATGCCTGCCATAGATCACTGGGTTGTCGTGAGTTTTCCAAGCTGTATGGTCATGTTCCAGAAGCATTCTCTCCTGACATTTCACCCTCACAACCTCACAACCTGTGGGGATGCCTGCCATAGATCACTGGGTTGTTGTGAGTTTTCCAAGCTGTATGGTCATGTTCCAGAAGCATTCTCTCCTGACATTTCGCCCTCACAATCTCTGAGGATGCCTGCCATAGATCACTGGGTTGTCGTGAGTTTTCCAAGCTGTATGGTCATGTTCCAGAAGCATTCTCTCCTGACATTTCACCCTCACAACCTCACAACCTGTGGGGATGCCTGCCATAGATCACTGGGTTGTTGTGAGTTTTCCAGGCTGTATGGTCATGTTCCAGAAGCATTCTCTCCTGACATTTCGCCCTCACAATCTCAGAGGATGCCTGCCATAGATGTGGGCAAAACATCGGGAGAAAATGCTTCTGGAACATGACCATACAGCCCAGAAAACTCACAACAACACAGTCTTTATTATTGTCTCTGTGTTATTTGTCTTATTTACTATATACATATATTATTCAAAACATTTTTGGACTATCCGAATTCCTTAACTGGAATGGCTACTACCCTTCCCGGCTGGTGGATGCTGGGAGTTACAATCTAGAGTTTGCTTTACTTAAAAACAAAACTAATGCAAGAAAAGAAAATTAGGGGTCTTAAACATGCCACACCTTTGATCCTCTATCTTTCTCCAAAACCTAATAAAATATCTCCTGAAGGAGTGAGTGGTGGATTAATACTTCTCAAGTGTCTGTCTAAATATAGCTCTCGTCCACATGAAACAAAGCAACTAATATAGACCCTGCTCTTGGGCTCATGATCAAAGAAAAGATCACGATAGCATAGGAATAACAAGAAACGGCAGCAGATCAGTAAGAGTGGAGATGAAAGTGCTCTTTGTGTGCTTTTACAATCTGGGCATTAATGAACTCTAATGCTGGTTGTTTATTTGTTTGTCATCTGTCACATTTTATGCAGACTTTAATGAGTCTACTCTACTTCATTATAACTTGCTTAGACATTTTCTAATGCAAATAACTACTGTGAATAACAGGAAAGACGTGGACAAAAAAGGCAAATAAAATTGATATTTAGCATGCATTATCAAGAACGATTGTAATGCTCATATCTAATTATCATGCGCAGAAAGCAGGGCCAGTCCCAGACATTTCTGTCGCGGAGTCGGAAGAGTTTCTTGCGTTTACCCCAAACAAAGCACACGGTATTCAAAGCAACCCATGAGGCACCAGATTCCACAGCTCTCTTGATCACTCACATTTTGAAATAATAAATTAAAAAGAGTCAATTTCCTCCTCCTCCGTGATACCCAAGATCTGTACCGACTTGTTCTGCATTAAAGCTAAAGCTGGTTCTCTTTGAAATATAGCCTGAATAACAATCTCTAAGTACCGTATATACTAGAGTATAAGCCGACCCGAATATAAGCCGAGGCACTTAATTTTACCACAAAAAAAAAAAAACTGGGAAAACATTGACTCCGGTATAAGCCAAGGGTGGTACATTTCAGAAATAAAAATAGATACCAATAAAATTACATTAATTGAGGCATCAGTAGTTTAAATGTTTTTGAATATTTACATCAAGCTCAAATTTATTTATGAGGGCGGGGCTGTGGCGCAGCTGGCTAGTAACCAGCTGCAATAAATCACTACTGACCGAGAGGTCATGAGTTCGAAGCCCGGGTCGGGTTAAGCCCCCGACCATTAAATAGCCCGGCTTGCTGTTGACCTATGCAGCCCCGAAAGACAGTTGCACCTGTCAGTTAGGGAAATTTAGGTCTGCTTTATGCGGGAGGCTAATTTAACTAATTTACAACATCATAAAACTGCCAGCAAAACACGAGGAAAGGAATGAGGAAGTACAGCCACTAGTGGACAGTGAAGCAACAGCTCCCCCTGTGGCCGGAATCGTGAAGCTGGAAAAAAATGTTAAATGCCTCTGTGTCTGTCTATATATGTTGTTTGTCTGTTGGCATCGAATGTTTGCCATATATGTGTTCATTGTAATCCGCCCTGAGTCCCCTTCGGGGTGAGAAGGGCGGAATATAAATACTGTAAATAAATAAAATAAATAAATTTAAGATACGACTGTCCAACTCTGATCAAATCATTTTTCTCATCTTCTTCAATGTAAAGGTGCTTATGTATCCTTTTCATAATAATAGAGTAAAATAATACATGTAATAATAATAATAATTAATACAGGAAAATAATAAAAGTAATAATAAATAGAGTAAAATAATGCAATAATAATAATAGTAAGATCAGAGTGAAATAATAAATGTATTAATAATAATAATAAAAATAGAGTAAAATAAATGTAATAGTAGCAACAATAATCAAGAAAAATAATAAATGTACCATATATTCTCAAGTATAAGCTGACCCAAATATAAGCCAACCAGGACCCTCACCCGAGTATAAGCTGAGAGTTGTCTGCATGCTGTAATATTCTGAGTGTCGTTCTTATTTGCCCT